>NC_057809.1:606672419-606765945 GCF_018294505.1 Triticum aestivum
GCGCGGCCAACTCCCTGAGAATGGGCGAGGCGGCCATTGTGGGAAGGCGGGGGGCGGCCAACCCCTGGAGGACGGGCGAGGCGGCCATGGTGGGGAGGCGGGGGGCGGCCAACCTGCTGACGACGGGCAAAGCGGCCATGGTGGGGAGGAGGACGGCGGCCATGGTAGGGAGGCCGGCTGTGCGGCGGTCTCAGCCTTGCGTGGTAAAGGCGCAACACCGGAGCAAGGTCAAGTATCACTGAGGGATGCGGCTACATCGGCTTGTCTAGATGGGTGAGGCATCTCTTCTTTAAATTTGACAGAGTACTTAGAGATGGCTTTGAAGATTACTTAGAGATGGATCCCAAATGCAACATATTTGCTGCACCTCTCTTCTAGATTTGTCGAAATGGCAACAGATTACTTAGGAGTTTCATTTAAAGATGATAATTTGCTGCAAAATCTGAACTTAGAGATGGATCCCAAATGCAACTCATGATTAAGTTTATTTGGTTTTTACAGGATGGATCAAAATTCAACTTATGTGCTGAAAATCAATTTGCTTGGCAACCCAAAAAAGGCTAGAAAGGATATCAAATGCTTCTGTTTTGATAAGGTTATTGATTCTGACTTAACAAATTATAAGGACTTGGTTGAATCAATCGTAGAGCAGTACTCGCCTCGTTATTTGGAGGTTGCACATGTTCAGTACTATGATGATGTTCTTAAAATCTACCCTGAAGTAACATCTGACCAAGAATTGGTGTCGATGTTTGAGAAACACTCTAAGACAAAGGTTGTGCACATGTTTGTTGCGTATTGTGATCCATCGGAACCATATGAGCCTATAATGGAGTGGCATAGTGATGCGCATAGCCAACCTAACAACATAGAACAAGATGATGATGATGATTATCTTCGCAACCTAGTACCTGAGAATGAGCATGTTGGTGTTGATGAGGAAAATATTTATTTAGAGGATGAACCTGTACCTCTTATCATGGTTCCTTGTTCCAATAAAGAAAAGGACAAAGACTATGTTCCTGATCATGAGAGCGAGGCTGAGAGCGATGTTGAGAGCGAGGATGAGAGCGAGGATGAGAGCATGTCAGAGGTTGAAGTACAGGAAGATGAGGAATATCACGAGGCAGATCATGCACCACACATTGAATATAATAAATTAGATCCTCCAATGAACGAAGGAAGAAAATATCCCAATATTGCAGAGTTTAAATTGGCGCTTTCTCAGCATGCAATCAAACATGAATTTGAGTTTGACACCGAAAAGAGTGCACCACATAGGTTCAGAGCTTATTGTTCAAGAAGGGATGAAGATAAGTGTCCATGGAGGATATATGCGTCTACAATGGAAGATGAGTGCACAGTAATGGTAATTTTCTAACTTTACTCATGTGTGCTTAGTTTGTGGTCATGGTCTTTACTCTAGTACTAATTTTCTATGTTCATCTTTTGTAGGTGAGAAAGAACCCTTGTGGTCATGATTGCTCTAGTACAAAAAGAAAAAAGAAGTTGAAGAATGCAAACAAGTGGTGGATATGTGAGCACGTGAAGGACTGGCTAATTGAGGATGCAACTCTAGGACCAAAGGCATTGCGAAAGAAGCTTAAAGAGCATCATGGAATCGACGTCAACTCTAAGAGAGTCTATATGGGTAAGCTGCTAGCCTTGAAGGAACTATATGGTGATTGGGATACAAGCTTTGATAATCTGTATAGTTTCAAGTCGCAAATTGAAAGTTGCTGCCCCGGTAGCATAGTGATCATTGATCATCACACAATAAAAGATAAAATCAGATTTAAAAGAATTTTTGTTGCTTTGAAGCCTTGCATCGATGGGTTCCTTAATGGCTGCAGGCCATACTTGGCAGTAGATAGCACCTTCTTGACAGGTAGGTTCAAGGGCCAGCTGGCTAGTGCTACCGCCGTTGATGGCCATAGTTGGATGTATCCAGTTTTATGGGTGTTTTTGATTCTGAAACTAATGAGAATTGGACCTGGTTCATGCAAATGGTTAGACAAGCCATAGGATCCCCAAGGGGTTTAACCATATGCATCGATGCTGGGCAACCAGTGATGACAGGTGTAAAAGAAGTGTTCCTAGAGGCTGAACATAGGGAATGTATGTTTCACTTGGTGTCCAACTTCAAGAAGAAGTTTCATGGGAAGGTGTTTGATGACCACCTTTGGGCTGCTGCTTACTCATGGAACCCATATATATTTGAAAAAAATTGGGCTGCAATGGACATAGCAAAGCCAGCGGCAACTGCATATCTTAGGAGGTGGCACACTAGGTTGTGGTCTAGGAGTCAGTTCTCAACAATTCCCAAGGTGGATTATGTTACAAACAACTTGGCTGAGTGCTTCAATAATTGGATTAAGCATCACAAGTCGTTGAACTTGGACGACTTCTTTGATAAGGTTAGGCAGATGATTATGATCATGTGGAACCGAAGGAGGAAAGTAGCAAGGAAGTTGGTTGGGTTGATTCTTCCCCACATAATTAAGAAGTTGAATGCAAAGACTAGAGAATTAAACTTGGAGGTGGTAGAAAGCTTAGAAGAAGTCGCTGAAGTGACAGCATTGGGAGGCAGCGGCTTTAGGTTTGTGGTCAACTTGCTTGACAGGACATGTTCTTGTAGACAATGGCAAGTTTCTAGCATTCCTTGCAAGCATGGTCTAGCATTTATCACATCTCTTATCAATGCACACATACAAAATTATGTGGACTTGTATTACTCCATTGACAAATTTAGGGCAGCCTATGACCAACTAATTCCTGCCATGGTTGACAAGAACCAATGGCCTAAATCTGACCAAGGATTCTTCATGTTTCCACCACTACTAAAATCCACGGCGGGTAGGCATAAAACTGAGAGGTATAAAGGCTGCAGTGAGAAGAAAAGAAAAAGTGGCCAACACGTATGCCCTATTTGTAAGGACTATGGGCATCATTGGCATAAATGCAAGAAGGGTAACCCAGATGACATTGCTGCTATTTTAGCTGTGAGGTAATAAATTTAATTGTGTAACTTCACTACAAGAAATATGTCAACTTATGACCTTCTGTCAGTGACCCTCGAAGAATTGGTCATAAATTTATGACCATTTTAGACCAATTGGTCAAAAGCTGTCTGGGGGGCTCTAAACCCTAAACCATAACGACCATTTTGGTCAGAAAGGTCATAATTTCATTAGAGGAAATGGTCGTAAAGCTAGTAGCACTGTCCACTGCCTCATGCGTAGCTGATAACGACCAATATAAAATGGTCACTACACTTGAGTTTGAATGAATTAGGATGATTAGGCAGCCACCTCAGCAACCTCGCTTATGTGTCACTGTCTAGGTGTCATTTTTGCTTGAGTTTTAATATTCAACAGACAGACGGGGCACACACTGACAGGCGGGACCCATTTGACAGGTGGGGCCGAGCGGTTAATTCGCCCAAAAAAGATGCACGAGGCGGGACTCGAACCCACGACCTCGCGCTTGCTTCGCTCGCATGCTACCGCTGGGCTAGAGAGGGACAGTTGCTCACATCTAGGAGTTTATCTATACATTATATAGAACTACGGCTCTCTCGTATCATTGACAAGTGGGACCTTCCGACCAGGTGGCATCGAACAGAGCAACACTGACAGGCGGGAACCATTTGACAGGTGGGTGAGCCACTGACAGGTGGGTGAGCGAGCATTTAATTCCCTAAAAAAATGTGCGCTAGCGGGGACTCGAACCCACGACCTGGCGCTCGCTCGCTCGTTCGGTACCGCTGGGCTAGAGAGGGATTGTTGCTAATGTGTGGGTAATTTTCTATATACTATACAAAACCAGGGCTCTCTCGTATCAGTGACAAGTGGGGCCTTCCGACCAGGTGGTGGCGGGTGGCATCGAACAGAGCAACACTTAGCATTTTTCTAGGTCTTCCGACCAGGTGGCGGCGGGCGGCGGCGGAAGCAACCAGCAAGGGTCGCTCGGACGAGGGCGGGGCCGGTGGGCGGCGGGCGGCGGGCGGGGGCCGGCGGCCGAAGCAACCAGTAGGGGCCGCTCGCCTTGCCCACGACCTCGCTTCAGGTGACCTCGCCCACGGCCTCGCGGTGGAAGCAACCAGCAGGAGCGGAGGCGGGGGCGTGGGCCTCGCCGCTCGTGTCGCCCACGTCGCTCGTGTCGCCCACACATGGGGGACTCGCCGCCACCGAGCATGGGGAAGTCGCCACCGCCGCAAGCAGACCTCGCCCACGTATGCACCCCTCTCCTTCCCCCCTCCTCTTCCCCCTCTCCTCTCTGTTGATGTCAATGATTTGATGTAGATTTGTTAGGAGAATCTTCAGAGTGATTTGATGTAGGTTTGTTGTAAGCTTGGAAAAATCTCTTGGAAATGTCATTGATGAATTTGGTAGAAATTGTGAAGAGAATTTCTGTTGATGAAATTATTAGGAGAATTGTTGTTGACGAAATTGTTAAGAATTCTTTTGGAATTCAGTCAATTGTTACTAGTAAATTATGTTGTCAGCAATCAATAGAACAGAGCTCGAGTTGGTCTTTCCCTGAAACAGGATCCTGGGGTTGATGTAGATTTGATGTTATACCTCTGAAATTTCAGCCTCAAATCCGTGAAAGGACCTGAATATTGATGTAGATTAGATGTAAACTAGGAAAACTCTCATTGATGTAGATTTGATGCAATCTTGGAAATGGCATTCATGTAAATTGACAGTGGTGTTACTGTTGGTGGTTTAACCAAAATAGTTCTTAGTGGCAGCATATATTGTTATTGTTGGTTGTTTAACCACCTCTGTTTTTTGTGAACCATCATGTTTTAGTTAGCTTTTCTTTTCTCCCATGTGAAATATGTATTTCCATTTGAACTACTTTTTATTGCTCCCATGTGAAATCAGTAAACCATGTGAACTGGACTAAAGTAGTGAGGAATTGGAAATAGCTGAATGTTGTACTTAGGCAGTTAGCATATAAACTTGGGTGCCTACCTTATTTTCTGGAATTTTAGCTTCCATTACTTCCATCCATTTTCATTAATTAATGTTGATGCACTTAGATTGATTTGCTAAGTTGCAACAATTTGTTGTCTTTGGCAGATGGACAGAAGCTGGATTAGACAAGGAGTTAGAAAGTTTTCGAAAGAACATATGAAAGGAGTTGATGATTTCATGGCATTTTTTCGGGCAAATTTTACCAACGATGCTCATATTCTTTTCCCATGTTGTGAATGCCTCAACCGTTCAAGAATGGCTCAAGGAAGAGTGGAAGATCATCTGCTTCTTAATGGGATGTCCAGCACATATGATAGATGGATATATCATGGAGAACCTTTAGACAGACAACCTCAACATTTTGAAGCTGATACAGAGGCCCCTCATATGATGGGTGGTGGTGATGCTGGCATTGATTTCATGGAAAAGGTTTTGCGAGATAATGCTGTTTTGGAGGAAGAGGATGGGCATGAAGATGATAGGATTCCTGACCTATTGAAGGATTTGTACGATGCTGAAGATCGTGCTGATGGACAGAAATCGTTGTTTGCTGAGGTGTTAGAGGAGGCGAAGCGCGCAGCTCATGAAGGGGGTAAATTTTCAAGATTTACCTTCACCGTGAAGTTACTCCACATCAAGTCTTTCTACCGGATTAGCAATGCCGCATTCAACGCAATACTCCGTCTTTTGAGCTTGCAATTCCCTAATAGTTGTGTTCCCAGATCTTATGATGAAGCATTGAGCATAATCCGCAGGCTGGGGTTAGGTTATGTGTCAATACATGTGTGCCCAAATAACTGTGTCTTGTTTCGGAAGGATTTAGCAAAGCATGACAACTGTCCAAAATGCAATGCATCTAGGTGGAAAGATGCTGATGGGAAGAAGTCAATATCGGAGAAGGTACCGAGGCACTTTCCCTTGATACCAAGGCTGCAGCGGATGTTCATCTCGAAGAAATCATCGCGTGAGGTACAGTGGCACAAGCTGAAGCAGCAACCTGTGGACAATGAGCTGAGCCATCCAGCGGATGGAGAGGCATGGAAAGAGTTTGACCGTATACATTTTGATTTTGCTGCAGATGGGTTTAATCCGTTTGGGAACATGAGCACGTCTTATAGCATGTGGCCAGTTTTTGTGGTGCCGTACAACCTGCCACCATGGGCATGCATGGATCAGTCCAACTTCATGATGTCATTGCTTATCCCGGGTCCAGATTCTCCAGGAAAGGATTTTGATGTCTTTATGGATCCCCTCATAGAAGAACTGCTCCAGCTCTGGACTGGTGTACCTACATACGATGCCTTGAGTCCGGAAGAAAAGTTCAATCTACGTGCTGCGATCATATGGTCCATCCATGATTTCCCGGCTCTGCACACTCTGTCTGGGAGGATCACAGCGGGTTATCAGGCTTGTGTCCATTGTGACAAAGACCCTTGCTCAAAGAGAATAAGGATCAAGATATGCTATATTGGGCACCGCCGCTTTCTTCCCCGAAACCATCGCTGGTGAAGAAGCAAAGATTTTAATGGTGAGAATGAAACCCGTGACAAGCCAGCTGAATTCACTAAAGAAGAGCTGGAGCAGCAACTTGAAAAGGTGAAAGATGTGAGACCAGGAAAGCTGGCGAAGAAAAGAAAGCGTGAGGAAGGTCAATGTTGGGACCGGAGGTCTTGTTTGTGGGACCTGCCATACTGGGCTGATCTGAAATTAAGGCATAATCTCGATGTAATGCACATTGAGAAAAACATATGCGAGAATCTGCTAGGGATGTTTCTGAACATTGAAGGGAAGACAAAGGACATGGTTAGTTCTAGGCTTGATTTGGAGGACATGGGCATAAGAGAAGATTTGCATCTACAGCACAATGAAGATGAAGATTCATTTGAAATTCCACGAGCATGGTATACAATGAATAAAGAACAAAAGCTTGCATTCTGTGAATTCCTAAGAGCGGTGAAATTTCCAGATGGTTATGCTACTAACCTAGCAAAGTGTGTTACTTCTGATGGATTCAAGCTTTCAGTACTGAAAACCCCTGATTGTCACATCCTCCTCCAAAGGATTTTATCGGCGGGCCTCCGAGGAATCATGCACAAGGATATATATGAAGCGGTTGCTGAGTTGGGAAATTTCTTTAGAGAACTGTGCTGCAAAACCCTCAAGTTAACTGTCTTGGAAAGACTTGAAAAAGGAATCCCAATTATTCTTTGCAAGCTCGAGAAGATTTTCCCTCCAGCTTTCTTCACCGTGATGGTCCATTTGGCGGTGCACTTACCCAAAGAGGCAATGCTTAGAGGCCCTGTGCAATACGGTTGGATGTACCCAATCGAAAGAAGGCTGCTTACTTGTAAGCGTTATGTGCGAAACACGGCAAGACCTGAAGGTTCTATTGCTGAAGCATATGTCGTTGACGAGTGCTTGACTTTTTGCTCTAGATACTTTGGTGATGTGGAAACAAGATGGAACCGGCCGGGAAGAAATAGAGAGCGGTCTGATTCACAAAGTGGTGATGTCTCTGTTTTCAACCATGGTGTGAACTTTCTTGGAGCCTCACAATACTTGGAGGCTGGTGATGAGTATGACAAGATGGTTTTGTTTGTGCTCAACAATTGCACCGAGGTTCTACCATATATCGAGTACGTTATATCTTGTGCACTCATTATATATATATATATATATATATATATATTCCTTGGGTTGGCACCAGCCTAATGTTTTAATTCACATGTTTTGTTGGCATTGTAGAAAATGCAAGGAAGAGTTAAATCAGGAAGAAAGCAATATCAATGTTGATAAAATGGTTGCCAAGGTGTTTGCTAAGTGGTTTAAGAATCATGTGAGATCTTTAGCCACATGTTTTATGTTTTCTGTGTTATTCACCCATTGTTAAATACCATTGTTTGCTAAATGGTTTATTTGTGCAGATTGGAAAGTTGCATGAGGAGAAGAAGGTCAGTGATGATCTATTTGCTTTGGCATGCTTACCGGATAAGCGAGTGAGAGTGTATTCAGCATGCATTGTTGACGGTGTCTGGTACCACACCGTTGACCGCGAGTAAAAAAGGAAGACACAGAATAGTGGAATTGTCACTGAGGGGTCACATGATGGTGAGATCATTGACTTCTATGGTCAGTTGAGAAGCATTGTAGAGTTGCAGTACAACTCTAGTGGAGGCATCCATCGCTCAGTTGTCTTATTTCGTTGTGACTGGTTTGAGCTTGGTAGCAAGAAGAGGAGAGACTCTTTTGTCAAATATGATGGCCACTTCAAAAGCATCAACACTGCAAGGTGCTGGTATAAGAGTGATCCCTTTATTCTAACAACACAAGCAACAATGGTGTTTTATCTGCCAGACACTCTTTTGCAAGGAAAATGGCGAGTTGTGCAAAACTTTCAGCACAAACACTTGTGGAGTGTGACTGAAACTGAAGTGGAAAAGGGCCCCGGTGATGGTGGACTAACATACCAAGATGATGACTCTACGGAAGTTCCGTTGCAAGCTGATGATGACTCTATGGAAGTTCCGGTGCAAAGCAGAGTGCGAAGGGACCGGGAACGTGTGATCATTGGTGCTGCAACAGTTGAAGGCATCAAGAAAAGAAGAAAGGTGGTAGAGCATGGACATGAAAGCGAGGATGAGGAAAACCGGACTGATCATACTATGCTGCAATATTGTAGTGATGATGAGGAAAACAGGAGTGGGCATAGAGTTCCTTGTTTTCGTATCGACGACGATGAGTAGCGAATGGACTGGCAAAGGTAAATACTATTACTTAATGTTCTTTGTTTTGGTATCTATGGGACTGGTGACCTGATGTGATCAATCTTCTCTCCAGGTAGAAAAATCCTTGAAGATTCTAGGAGCAAAATGATGATCCTGATGGTTGTAGCAAGATGATGATCCTGATGGTTGTAGTAAAATGATGATCCTGATGGTTGTAGCAATAGTGATGTAGTTATCCTGATTCACAGTGCTTTAAGATTCCAACAGCAAAATTGAGATGTTATGCTTGCTGTTTTGACCTGAATTGAGATTTTATTGTAGCTGTTATGCTTGCTGTCAAAATGTTGTCTTGTAATGCAAAAGATTGCAAAATGATCATACAGAAGATTTTTTGAACATCTTTAGTTCAAGTTTTGGTCAGAATGTTGTCTTGTAGTTGTTGTGATCATCTTGTAGTTGTTTTGGTCAGAATGTTGTCTTGTAGCTATTTTAACTGAATTTTGGTCAGAACTGAAGATGCTATTTTAACTGAATTTTGCTTCAACTGAACCCATTTCATTGTGAGCAAAAAAATATGCGCCAGCGGGGACTCGAACCCACGACCGTGCGCTTGTTTCACTATGTTTCTACCACTGGGCTAGGACGAGGCTATTAGTCTTTCACTCTATGCCAACCTTTTTGAATATATCAAACTAGTCAAGTATGAAGCACACACCTCACTAACAAGTGGGCCACTCGACCCACTCGCTGACAAGTGGGCCATTTTGCTATTGTACCAAAAATATGCGCGTGGCCAAAAAATATGCGCGTGCGGGGGCTCGAACCCACGACCGTGCGCTTATTTCACTATGTTTCAACCACTGGGCTAGGAAGAGGCTCTTGGTTTTGTAATCTATGCCCCCCCTTTTTAATATATCAAACCAGTCACGTAGCAAACATCGAACTCGCTGATAAGTGGACCTTCCGACCACTCCTCTCCATTATCTACTCGACCCGCTCCTCCTCTCCATTATCCACTCGACCCACTCCTCCTCTCCGTCGCTGGAATCCCCTTCTCCTCCATCGACGGTGACGACCTCCCTGGCGAACCACTCCTCCATCGACAGCGACGGCCTCCTAAGGTATGAATCCACCGAGTCCTTCCTGTTCCTCTTCCTATTGATTAGATTAGGGTTCCCTGGCGCATGCTGATTAGGGTTCCATTGTAGATAGAGTAGTAGATCAAGAGGAGGCACCGTCCACGACACCGACAAGGCCAACAAGCTCAAGCAGTCGCCGTCCCCCCAGGTCCGTTCTGTTCCCCCCGTCTTCTTTGATTTGCTTTGTTTCCCCCAGGTTCGTAGATAGAGTAGTAGATCAAGAGGGATTTTGCATACTGAATTAGGCATTTAGGTTTAGGTCCCTTTTGGCCATGTTCAGTTGATGTGGTGCTACCTTGCTAGGTATGCTAGTTTCCCTGTGGTTCTCTTCACAGTGACGTAGAATTCATCAGAAATAGAAAAGGCAGACCGAAAGGGGAAAAATGATGCCAACACTTATAATGTTGCAAGTGTATTAGTATTTTCCAATTTTGTTTGTTTGTTTTTAAAATAAACATGTTTATATTTGTCTAAAAAGATGCAGCGGCACACTGGAGCAGTTAAACTTGTAGGGGATCTAGCCTCCAGTGGCCTTTGGCTATATAAACCATAGCAAAGCAAATTAAGCCAATAGCTCTGAATCTCTGAAATTCTAGTGTTAAATTCAGGTACATGACTATAAAGCTTTCACTGGGTTCTAACAAAATGTAGCACATGGGAAGATATGGTCCATTTATAGTAGATATGGTTCATTGTAGATATGGTCCATTTATAGTAGATATGATTCATTGTAGATATGGTCCATTTATAGTAGATATGATCCTGATGCTGTGTTTGCCATTTATAGTAGACATGGGCACATGGGCAGATATGGTCCATTGTAGATAGAGTAGTACTATTCCAAATGTTCACAAGTGCATTGCTTTTTTTCTCACTTTTGTTATCATAAATATCCACAAGTGCATTGCTCTTCTCATTTTTATCACTTTTGCCATCATAAACTTGGTTCTGTTCCTATTTATGTCCAGTCCTGTTTATGGTAACTTGTTGTTTAATTACAATGCTGCTTTTCAGAGAAGTGAGATGGCTGGCTTGGAAGGTTTCGATTTCTTCGAGATCGTAATTGAGAAATCTTGCAGTAGGCAGGTATGTTTATCATCACTCATTTCTTTATCATCACTCTGCTGTCTAGTGCTTGATTGCCACAATTAACCACTGCTTGACCCTCACTGCAGAGGCTGCCTGACAAATTTGCGAAGATGCTCGCCGGTCGTGAGCCCCACAAAGTGAAGCTACGGGAGGCCGGCAGTGGGCTTCACAGGCTGTGCTGGTGGGAAGTGTTGGTGGTGTTTGATGGTGAAGGCCACATGTACCTAGGGCCCGGCTGGGAGCATTTCGCCCGCGCCCATGAGCTACAGCTCGGGTACTTCCTTGTCTTCCGCTATGATGGCGACGCCATGTTCACCGTGAAGATGTTCGACAACACCATGTGCCGCATGTACTACCAGCACGACGACGATGCCAGTAAGCTCTCTGCCTCTCTTCTTCCTGTCCTTTTGGCTTCCTCTACCTGCACGATGACAACACCATGTTCACACTTTGTTGCATTTGGCCAGGCAATGGGAGCAGAGCGGGGATGAAGACGAGGAGCGGAGTGGGGATGACGAGGAGCAGCCTATTCTGGCTGATGACGAACATGCTATGGTGGTGGCTGACGACGACCCTGCTATGTTGGTGGCGGATGACGACCTTGCTATGGTGGTGGCGGACGACGACCTTGCTATGGTGGTGGCAAACGACGACCACGCGATGGTGGTGGCGGACGACGACCTCGCGATGGTGGCGGCGCCTGCAATCCCACAGCTTGGCGACAGGAACATGCCAATTGTGGTAGAGGAGTACATCCGCGTTGGGATTCGCCACTCTGAGCGCATCGGGTTGATGAAGGAGAAGAAGGAGGAGTGAAGGTGTTAAGAAGGTGTTCAGCATGTTAGGTTTAAGCTTGTTAGTGTAATATGAACATGTCAATGTTAAGTATGTCAGGTTTAATTTTGTGCATGCTCATGGATGCTGTATGACAGTGTCATCTAAACAAGTCATGTTTTTAACAATGAATATTCAGTTTGGTAATTGATGGGAATTGAAATTTTTTATGCATGCTCATGGATGAAAGATAAAATTACGGGTTTTTGTGCATGCTCATGTATGAAACAATATAAGTTTCATTTTTTGAATGCTAAAAACATGACTCAAACCCTAGCCACGGACGACAGCCGTGACTAAATCCGCCGGTTTTTAAAAACACCGTACAAATTCAAAGGGTGTGTCTAGGGCACATCTAGATGTGCTCTAGTTATTGCACATCTAAGTGAGTGAATCAAGCATAAAGAGAAAAGAAAAAAGAAAAAGGAAAATATCCACACGAATCTCGACGTAAGATCAATGCCATAGGACTTAGATGTGCAATACTTATGGCACATCTAGATGTGCTTTAGCAAAACTGAAATTCAAAAACTGTTTTTCATTTTTTGAATGCAAAAGACATGCGTTTTTCGTGAAGCGGCTACAAGGAGGGGCACCCCAAACGTCGCCATTCCATTTCTATCTCAAAGTAGACCCTATTTTACGAACGGTCGCCAAAAAGCATGCATTTCCGACCCTCGTAGCTACTCCCGGCAATTGGACCACCTTCGGCCGATTCAGCTGGAACCGGCTGGAATTTGAACTGCCGGTCCTCCATAGCTTCCCCATTATTTTCACTAAAAATGCTTTTTAGCTTCACAGGTAGGCATTCCATCACAGAATCGACAACAGATTTGCATGGCTCAAACCCTAGCCACGAACGGTCGTCGCGACGAAATCGGCCGGTTTTTGAAAACACCGTAAAAAATTCAAAAAAATCAAAAAATGGGAGACCTTCGCGTCACATCATCAAATGTGGCCTACCAACTAGCAAAAATACTAAACTTGCAATACCGGTGTTTTCTTGAAAAAGTGTTCTCAAAAACGACCTACCACGAACGAAGATTCATGGCTTTCAAGCCAAACTAGCAATGATATGGCCGCATCCGTTGAATAGTTTCTGATAATATGCCCAAATTGGGCGCATGCCTCCGTATTGTGATGGCAACAATGTTGCCAAAGCGAGGTTCCAACTTGTTTAACAAAAAAACAGTTTTTCATTTTTTTGAATGCAAAAGACATGTGTTTTTCGTGAAGCGGCTACAAGGAGGGGCACCCCAAACGTCGCCATTCCATTTCTATCTCAAAGTAGACCCTATTTTATGGACGGTCGCCAAAAAGCACTCATTTCCGACCCTCGTAGCTACTCCCGGCAATTCGGACCACCTTCGGCCGATTCAGCTGGAACCGGCTGGAATTTGAACTGCGGGTCCTCCATAGCTTCCCCGTTATTTTCACTAAAAATGCTTTTTAGCTTCACAGGTAGGCATTCCATCACAGAATCGACAACAGATTTCCACGGCTCAAACCCTAGCCACGGACGGTCGCCGCGATGAAATCGACCGGTTTTTGAAAACACCGTAAAAAATTCAAAAAAAAACAAAAAAATGGGAGACCTCTGCGTCACATCATCAAATGTGGCCTACCAACTAGCAAAAATACTAAACTTGCAATACCGGCGTTTTCTTGAAAAAGTGTTCTCAAAAACGACCTACCACGAACGAAGATTCATGGCTTTCAAGCCAAACTAGCAATGATATGGCCGCATCCGTTGAATAGTTTCTGATAATATGCCCAAATTGGGCGCATGCCTCCGTCTTGTGATGGCAAACAATGTTGCCAAAGCGAGGTTCCCACTTGTTTAACAAAAAAATCGTTTTTCATTTTTTGAATGCAAAAGACATGTGTTTTTCGTGAAGCGGCTACAAGGAGGGGCACCCCAAACGTCGCCATTCCATTTCTATCTCAAAGTAGACCCTATTTTACGGATGGTCGCCAAAAAGCATGCATTTCCGACCCTCGTAGCTACTCCCGGCAATTCGAACCACCTTCGGCCGATTCAGCTGGAACCGGCTGGAATTTGAACTGCGGGTCCTCCATAGCTTCCCCGTTATTTTCACTAAAAATGCTTTTTAGCTTCACAGGTAGGCATTCCATCACAGAATCGACAACAGATTTGCACGGCTCAAACCCTAGCCATGGACGGTCGCCGCGACGAAATCGGCCGGTTTTTGAAAACACCGTAAAAAATTCAAAAAAAATCAAAAAAATGGGAGACCTCCGCGTCACATCATCAAATGTGGCCTACCAACTAGCAAAAATACTAAACTTGCAATACCGGCGTTTTCTTGAGCTACTCGGTATGATTTTAACCATGATTTCTACAAAGTTTACAAAAAACCCTATTTTTTTCTACACCCAAACCCAAAAGGATTTCCCTCCCACACCAAAATTTTCCCTCCACCAAAATTTCCCTCTCCCAAAATTTCCCTCCACTCCCTCTCCCACTACCAGGCAGGACCCACCACCCCTCTCCCACTAAACACGCGGGATCCCACTCCCCTCCCCTCCCACTCCCCAAAATTTCCCCATTCCATTCCCCTCCCCTCTTCCCGACGAACCCTAGCTTCCCCTCCCCGCCGCCCCGCCGCCCCTCCTCTGCTCCGCCCCGATGAACCGCCTACTCCGCGCTGCCCTGCCCGCTCCGTGCCGCCCCGCCACGCCGCACCGCGGTGCGCCGCCCACCCCGACGACGAATCCACCCTTCTCTCTCCCCTCGACGACGGTTGCTACATCGACGGCTACATCAACGACAGTGAGTACATCGGCGACGGTGGCTACATCATCCACATCATCAACGATCGACGACGGCGACAGGTACCCCTCTCCTCTCCCCTCTCCCCCTAGGGTTCGGTAGATCCCCCTCCTGGTCGACCTAGGGTTAGGATTCAGTCGATCTAGGGTTAGGATTCGGTCAATCTAGGGTTAGGATTCGGTTGATCTACGAGCTCCTGGTGGTTCTTGTTCATGTTCATTGGACAAGTTGTTCATGTTCATCGAGCTCCTAGTTTTTGTTCTTGTTCATGTCGATCTAGGGCTAGGATTCGTTTTCTTGTCGATCTAGGGTTAGGATTCGCGCGTCGGCTCCTCCCTCCCTGCTCGAACCCTACTGATCCAGAACGTGCTCGCCAGATTCACTCATGGTGCTTGGCTTGGGTCACAGTTGGTTATGTTGCATGCGTGTCCTTGTGCACTTGTAGTGTTTGATCCCCCTCATGGTTTAGGGTTCATGTTGATGGAGAGGAAGTGCATGATTTTAGGGGATGGGGATGGATGAGGAGGTGGATGAGGTTTGAGGAAGACCTCCCTCTGGTTCATGGTTCATGTTGCTTGTGTATGATTTAATTACTTGGTTTGTATCAGTAGCACTTGGAGAAGGTGCCCCTCAGGGCCTCTCATGCTACCCATTCCTGTTGTTTTGTGGTTATGGGTGGGTTTGCTGTGCGTTTGGTTATATTGTGCTTGTGCGTTGGTCTGGTTCGTGGCGTGTTTACCGCTCTTGTGAGCGGGGCGCTGTGTCACTGATGTTTCTGAACCTGGTGTTTATGTCGTATCTCTCTGATGAGATGTATGGCCAAGTGAATGTTGTCATCATCACGATTCACCCCTATGAAACCGGTAGTTTATTTCCCTTTGATTTCATCGAAAATGATGCCTTGTGCTGGCCCAAGATGTTGTAATATCGTTCTATGGCTGCCCATGATCTGTCCTTTTTTTGCGGGTATGGCGTTCTTTCTGTACTCAAACACAAAAGCAATTTGTGTTAAGTAGAAGGTGTTGTGTTCAGTCACCAAGCTATAGTGGAATTACATGATTCAGATGAGCATTTCTTTATCAGCATAGAGGCCGTCCCGTGTGGCCCTCTCGCCTTTTTTTGTTGTTGTTGTTGCAAAGACCCGGAACTTTATTGAGCAGTTGAGAGTATTTTTTTCATCTGCTTTTGTACTTCTGCAAGTACTGTTGTTTCATGCTTTACTAGTGGAAACATCTAGTTGTTTTGAAGGTCCTCATGATATACTCATCTAGCTTGCTGTCAGACTGTCTAAGCATGTGTACATGACACCAATTCACTAGTTCATGTTGCTTGCTTGCTAACATACATGTTGCTTGCAAGCATACATGCTTAATTAGGGTTTCCATTAGCAGTACTTGCTTGTATCAGTAGCACATGGAGAAGAAGCTACTTGCTTTCTTATTAATTAGGGTTTGTATCAATAGTATTTGCTTGCTTCTTTTCAATTTCCTTCAATGCTTGCTTGTTTCTATTAGTAGCACTTTGCTTGCTTGCTTGTTTAGTGTACATGTATTTCCACTGTACATGCATGCTTGTTTAGTGCACTTACATGTTTGCTTAATTAATAACAGTACATCACTGTATGTGCATGATGGTCCAAATGCTTTCCTTTATTGATACAAGTGCATCATTTTACTTTATCCCTGTTGTATCTGATTGTTGTTTATTCTATTTTGCAAGCACCACCTCAAGATCATCCATGGCAAGGAGGACAAGGTCAAGCATGACGCCAACCGTTGGTATGCAACTTGCTCCTTGTGGTCAGTTTCATAAAATCTGTTTCTTAATATGCTAAGTGAAATGTATTACTGCAATCTGAATAAGCTGGCTTAATTGTGCATGTGTGTTGTTAGTCTTCCTTACCTGAATAACTAGGATTAAATGATAATAAATTTCATAACATATGTTTGGCTGCCTGTCCATGCATTCCAAACATTCACCTAATAGTTATGTTTCCTTTATCATGCAAAGAAGAGCCTCTCACCGAGTACGAGAAGGTTAGGGCTAGAAATATCATGAGGAACAATCGGATGTTCCAGTCCCTTGGCATCGGTGCAATAGCGTCGATGATTAGGAAAACAAATGGTGTACAAGAAGGTAGAAGTGATGAGGTTCAAGAGGGTAGTGGAGTTATCAATGATGACCCAGAGTACAGTCCTAAGGAGGATGAAGTTATTGATGGAGAGGAAGTGGATGATGTTGTAGTCAACAAGATTGTTAAGGTGCAAACTCTGTCTTGCTTGGAGGATTGGGGTTCTGTTATTCTATGTTATTCCTTGTGCTCACATATTTCTCTTGTGATCTAATGCTTTTTTCCATACTGTTTATACGAGGCACTGAAGGAATCTAGGACGAAGAGGCCTGGTGTTAAGAAGACGGTCAGCAAGAAGCACAAGAGCTCAGAAACATCTCCTACAATGCCTCCAGGAAGGGTGATGGCCCCAGCTCCAGGACAAAAAAAGAGGATCCTGGAACCTGATGAACCTGCCCTTGATAGAGTCACAAGGCAAAAAGCAAGGATGGCGACTGCGACGGACCATCAAGAAAGTATGCTGCTCATGGACTCTCAGACCTCGGTGCAAACGGGTCATGAGTTGCCGCCCATGGATGAAGGAACCACTCTCAGCATGGATGGAAATGGCACTGTCTGCCTAGATGAAGCAGGAACCATCTGCATTGATGAAGCAGGCACTGTCCACACAGACCTCAGCCCTGTTGCACCTTCTATTGACAGGAACGCTGTCATCAATGAAGAAGAACAGCAGCTTGTGCTTCAATCAGGCAAGTTGACCTTTGCAATGCTATCTTTTACTAGTGCATTTTCCAAATGGAATGATCATGTATGCTTTTGTTGATTCCTGCATTTGTCGATTTCTATTCTAATTTATGAGTTCAGTTTCATTTTCAGATGCAATGACTCCCAAGACTAGACTTAGAAAGGGCAAAGGGCTAGAGAGGATCACCAAGCCGCTTGGTAGCAAGGTGCCTATCCAAATTGCCGAAGAGATGATTCGTCCAGAGAAGCCTCTGCAGGCAGCAAAGCTTGCTTCTGAGTGTGGACTCGTTGCAAAAAGCCATCTTCCGGTTCTTCCTCACTTCAAGCTATACAAAAAAATGCTAGTCTATTGGAGAACTACATTGGGAAAGTTGCTGTAAGCTACTTGTTTCATAGTTAATGTGCTATCTATTTTCTGTTACACCTATGCATGATCACTAATATTGTTCCTACCTTGTTTGCTCTCTTGGTAGGCAAATTTTGACATGAACACGGACTCGGAGACCATCAAGACCTCGTGCAAAGATATTCTGCAGAAATATTCAAAGAACAGACGCCATCAGATCAAGAAGAAGTATTTTGATACCGTAGCCGCAAATAAAGTCAGCATTAAGTCTCCGGTGCCTGATCTAACGGATGGTGAATGGCAAGCTGGTGGAGATGTGGTCTACCCCAAGACACGAGGTTTGTCTCTGCTTTGTTTGATGCTTTATGTTCTGCACATGATATGCTAGTGCTAGATCATGCTGACAGTATGCTTTTTTGTAGGAAACCTGTTTGTCGAACAAGATGAATCGACAAAAAGTCGTGTACAATCAAAGAACTGGTTCCAGGCACTACACAGCACACATTTTTGCCACTGTGAGAACTCTTCTCTAGAGACCTTACCTTCGGTTCCTCATTGAATAACATTTCTGATTCTTGCTGAATAACATTTTGATTTTTGTTGAAAAACATTTCAGAAAGAAGAGCGTAAGGGTGAGGAGCTGTCTGCGATTGACTTGTTTAAGGCCACCCACAACAGCAAGAAGCACGGGTTTTCGGAGCCAGTCAAGACTGCTATAGTAAGTCACTCCATGCTTTGCCCTGTTTGATTCACAGCCAGCTTTGATGCTTTGATGATTTGATGTTGTTTGACTCGGAGCCAGTCAAGAACACATGCTATGTTCCATGCTTTGATGTTGTTAGATAGTTCAACAAAGATATCAGAACTTGCTGTAGCTATTTGATGCATTTTTTATGATATGATGAAATTTGATCTGAATGTTAGTTTGATGATCGGCTCACTCGGGAAGCCATCTTATATAGAACCACCATTCTAGGCTTAATGAAGTGATCATATTGTTCCAATTGCATGTCTCCAGGTCACTAGTCATCATCTTCTTGTATAGATTTTGTGTGCTGGTTTGATTACTTCAAATAATCCATTTGTGTGATGGTTTGGTTTCTCTTGCTTGGTTTGGTTTGCAAAATGTGAAATAGATCTCCCACTAATGCCTATCATTTTCCTCCATATGCTAGCTTGAGATGGAAAAAATGAAGGAAGCGCCGATACCAGAAGGTGAAGAGCCAAAGTCTGCTGTTGAAATTGTTGAACAAGTCCTCAAGACCGAAGCCAAGCAAAGCACATTCCTCAGGAATGTTGGGCTCCAGTCATCTAGGAACAACTCCGGCAAAGTTGCTGCTCATGTTCGTGACCTTGAGCAGAAGCTGGAGAGGTCTGAGCTTCAAGCTGAACTGGTGCAAGAAGAATTGGCGGCAATCAAGATGAAGGCGGAAGAATCTGAAGCTGCACGCGACAAGGAACTTGAGCTGCTGCGCAAGAAGTCTCAAGAACAGGAAGAGAAGTTAGCCCACTTGATGGCTCTCTTTGGAGCTAAGGTAGTTTGATGGCTGTGCTATGAATCTCTTTGTCTTTGAGCTAAGGTAGTTGTTGCATTTTGAACCTGTGAACCTGGGAGCTGAGCTGAGAGCTGTTGCATTTTGTTGCATTTTGCTGTTTAAACTAGAGCACATGGATCCTGTGAAGTTATGTGATCACTTGTGAACCTGGGCCTTTTGTGAAGTTATGTGATCTTGTGAACCTGGATCACTTGTGGATCATTTTGTTTATTTTCTGTGAAGTTATGTGGATCACTTGTGCACCTGGGCTTGTGGATCACTTGTGCACCTGGGCCTTTCTGTTTATAGTTATGCAAAATGAGAACCTGGGCTCTAAAAAGGCCAAGGCCCAAACAAGAATTAGACCAAAAAGGCTTGGGCCTAAAAAAAGAAATGACTGTAAGAAAAAAAATTATAAAAGGCTGCATAACAGAAAATAAAAAGGCCAAGGCCCAAATTCGAACTAGACTAAAAAGGCTGTGGCCCAAAACAATAGTAGAATATAAAAAAATCATCAGAAAAAGGCTCCATTCCCAGAAAATAAAAGGCCAAATTATTGGGCCAGGCCCATGCAGATAAGCAAAATAAAGAGAAAAAAATTAAATGGGCTGAATTATTGGGCTTGGCCCATCAAGACGGCTGAAATGGACCGGGCTGATTCTATTTTACAACCTTTTCATTTGGTCGTAAGTCTGCCACGTCAGCTTGCCACGGTGGATCTGGCGTGCTGTGGTCGGATTGCTAGTGACCAAAACAGTTGGTCGTTAAATCTACGACCTTTTTTGGTCATAAACGTTTACGACCATTCCAGAAGAAAGGTCCCTATAGTCAGTTTACGACGGCCAGCTTTTGACCTTATGTTTTTGGTCACAAAAAGGTCATAAATGGAAATTTGTGACCATTCAGTGACCAATAGTGGTGATCATAAGTTGACATATTTCTTGTAGTGCTTGCTTCACTTGCATTTTTTTGTAAGCAGCCATACATGTTAACTACTTTTTTGTTGCTCATGTAGAGGACCACCAAAGCATCAATTGTGCCTTGCGAGGATGATGCTCCAGCAACCTCTATGTGCTTTTCGCCAAGGTTAGCCACTTTACACTCATGCTCATAATTATATGAAATATGTGTTTGAATTCTAAGTAATTTCTCACAATAGCCAAAGCTTGGAACCTACAACTACGAAAAAGAGAAAACATGATAACTCAATTACTGGAGCATCAAAAAGGTAAGAACTAGTTCTGAATTTTGTAGTAGATTAGATGAAAGCTTGGTTTTGTATTCTAATTGCATTCTTCTCACTATAGCCAAATGTTGGAGAAAACAAAGAAGGAAAAAGGGAAAGGGAGTAAATTTGGATCCAGAGTAGCAAAAAGGTAACCTATGGTTGTTTCCGAATTTTATGTTATGTTATGCATTGTTCTATTGTTAACCTGGGCTACTATATGTGATGTATGATGTGCTGCCATGAATGTGTATGTGTAGATCAAGAACTCAGCCCATTTGTGTGGCCAACAAGAAAGCATCTGTTGCTTTGAAATTACATGCCAAAAGAAAAGGCAAAGAGGTTGCTGATAAGTTGCCACACCTTCCTATGGTGCCACATGATAGCCCTGCAATGGGCACACGTAGCAAAAAAATGAATCCTGCCAGCCCTGCAATGAGCACACGAAGCAAAAGGAGGCTTAGCTTGTGATTCTCATTGGATCCCTTTCCATATCATGGTTCATTTGGGAAACTTTTGAGCTGTTTATGTAATATATATGTGAACCTGGGCTTTTGCAAGTGCTATATGTGACCTTCATGTGTTGTATTTGACATGATGTGAACCTGGACTATTATATGTGAACTCTATGTGAACCTGAATGTGTGTAGAGGACTAAATATGTGGACTATTTCCGTATATGTGAACCTGGACCAAGTTTCTATGTTGCATACATGTGAATCTGCTCCAAGTATATTATAATTTGTGCATATATGAACTGTACAGGGGATATTTCATCAAAATACAAGGGAGGTTCTGTCCAATTATCCAATTAAAATTAAAGCTGTGCTAAATAGCAGATTTGGTTTCATTTTTGACTTCCAGTTCACAATTTTGGTCACAAACTACACCAAAGGTAAAAAGGACTATTCATGTCAGATTTAACGGTGTTAGTTGCCAAAACTGACGGAAATGTCATATAGGGAACAAACTGAAGTTTGAGTGCCAGAACAGGAAGAATTTTTTTACTAGGGCCAAAAAGGGAACCAAAATTTAAGAAAGGGCCAAATAAGGAATTCTCTCATCTTCTTAAGGCCAGGAATGAAGTCAACACAAAACCCAATGACATCCTCTGTTTGATGGCCCATGGATATGCTTCCTTCTGGCCTAACGCGGTTACGGACATATTTCTTTAGGACTCCCGTGAACCTCTCAAAGGGGAACATATTGTGTAGAAATACGGGCCCCAGAATGACAATCCCGTCGACTAGATGAACTAGGACGTGCGTCATGATATTGAAGAAGGATGGTGGGAACACCAGCTCGAAACTGATAAGACATTGCGCCACATCACTCCTTAGCCTTGGTACGATTTCTGGATCGATCACTGAGAGATTGCATTGAGGAATGCACATAGCTTCACAATGGCTAATCGGACGTTTTCCGGTAGAAGCCCCCTCAATGCAACCGGAAGCAGTTGCGTCATAATCACGTGGCAGTCATGAGACTTTAGGTTCTGGAACTTTTTCTCTGGCATATTTATTATTCCCTTTATATTCGACGAGAAGCCAGTCGGGACCTTCATACTGAGCAGGCATTCAAAGAAGATTTATTTCTCTTCTTTCGTAAGAGCGTAGCTGGCAGGACCTTCATACTGCTTCGGAGGCATGCCGTCTTTTTCGTGCAAACGTTGCAGGTCCTCCCGTGCCTCAGGTGTATCTTTTGTCTTCCGATACACGCCCAAGAAGCCTAGCAGGTTCACGCAAAGGTTCTTCATCACGTGCATCACGTCGATTGAAGAGCTGACCTCTAGCTCTTTCCAGTAGGGTAGGTCCCAAAATATAGATTTCTTCTTCCACATGGGTGTGTGTCCCTCAGCGTCATTCGGAACAGCTAGTCCGCCGGGACCCTTTCCAAAGATTACGTGTAAATCATTGACCATAGCAAGTACGTGATCACCTGTACGCATGGCGGGCTTCTTTCGGTGATCTGCCTCGCCTTTGAAATGCTTGCCTTTCTTTTGACATTGATGGTTGGTCGGAAGAAATCGACGATGGCCCAGGTACACATTCTTCCTGCATTTGTCCAGGTATATACTTTCAGTGTCATCTAAACAGTGCGTGCATGCGTGGTATCACTTGTTTGTCTGTCCTGAAAGGTTACTGAGAGCGGGCCAATCGTTGATGGTCATGAACAACAATGCCTTTAGGTTAAATTCCTCCTGTCTATGCTCATCCCACATACGTACACCATTTCCATTCAATAGCTTTAAAAGTTCTTCAACTAATGGCCTTAGGTACACATCAATGTCGTTGCCGGGTTTCTTAGGGCCTTGGATGAGAACTGGCATCATAATGAACCTCCGCTTCATGCACATCCAAGGAGGAAGGTTATACATACATAGAGTCACGGGCCAGGTGCTGTGATTGCTGCTCTGCTCCCCGAAAGGATTAATGCCATCCGCGCTTAAAGCAAACCATACATTCCTTGGGTCACTTGCAAACTCAGCCCAATACTTTCTCTCGATTTTTCTCCACTGCAACCCGTCAACGGGTGCTCTCAACTTCCCGTCTTTCTTACGGTCCTCACTATGCCATCGCATCAACTTGGCATGCTCTCCGTTTCTGAACAGACGTTTCAACCGTGGTATTATAGGAGCATACCACATCACCTTCGCAGGAACCCTCTTCCTGGGGGGCTCGCCGCAACATCACCATGGTCATCTCGTCTGATCTTATACAGCAATGCACCGCATACCGGGCATGCGTTCAGATCCTTGTACGCACCGCGGTAGAGGATGCAGTCATTAGGACATGCACGTATCTTCTGCACCTCCAATCCTAGAGGGCATACGACCTTCTTTGCTCCGTATGTACTGTCGGGCAATTCGTTATCCTTTGGAAGGTTCTTCTTCAATATTTTCAGTAGCTTCTCAAATCCTTTGTCAGGCACAGTATTCTCTGCCTTCCACTGTAGCAATTCCAGTACGGTACCGAGCTTTGTGTTGCCATCTTCGCAATTGGGGTACAACCCTTTTTTGTGATCCTCTAACATGCGATCAACTTCAGCTTCTCCTTTTGACTTTCACATTGAGTCCTTGCATCGACAATGACCCGGCGGAGATCATCATCATCGGGCACATCGTCTGGTTCCTCTTGATCTTCAGCAGCTTCACCCGTTGCAGCATCATTGGGCACATCGTCTGGTTCCTCTTCATCTTCAGCAGCTTCCCCTGTTGCAGCATCACCGTATTCAGGGGGCACATAGTTGTCATCGTCCTCTTCTTCTTCGCCGTCTTCCATCATAACCCCTATTCTCCATGTCTCGTCCAAACATTATAGTGTGGCATGAAACCCTTGTAAAGCAGGTGGGTGTGAAGGATTTTCCGGTCAGAGTAAGACTTCGTATTCCCACATTTAGGGCATGGACAACACATAAAACCATTCTGCTTGTTTGCCTCAGCCACTTCGAGAAAATGATGCACGCCCTTAATGTACTCGGAGGTGTGTCTGTCACCGTACATCCATTGCCGGTTCATCTGCGTGCATTATATATAATTGAGTGTGTCAAAAACCATTACAGAACATCATGAATAGATAATTAAGTGACCAAATTAATAGAAGTTCATCATCACATTAAAACCAAAGTACATACATAGTTCTCATCTAACAACATATAGCTCTCCAGAGCATCTAATTAATTAAACCATACATTGAAACTATGTAAAACATTTCAATGCGAAAACAAATGCGATCATAATCGCAACCAAGGTAACAATTGATCCAACGGCATAATGATACCAAGCCTCAGTATGAATGGCATATTTTCTAATCTTTCTAATCTTCAAGCGCATTGCATCCATCTTGATCTTATGATCATCGACGATATCCGCAACATGCAACTCCAATATCATCTTCTCCTCCTCAATTTTTTTTATTTTTTGCTTCAAGAAATTGTTTTCTTCTTCAACTAAATTTAACCTCTCGACAATAGGGTCGGTTGGAATTTCCGGTTCACATACCTCCTAGATAAATAAAATCTATGTCATGTTGGTCGGCATAATTTTCATAAACAATAAATGAACCAATAGTTATAAAGATAATATATACCACATCCGAATCATAGACAGGACGAGGGCCGACGGGGGCGGATACCAAAACCATAGCACTATATAATAACAAGCAATAAAATTAGACAAGTATCATCTAAAGTAAGAATTTCTTTCTTTCAGAAGGAAGATAAGAACAAGAGGCTCACCACGGTGGTGCCGGCGACGAGATCGGCGCGGGTGATCGACGGCGGTGAAGACGGGAATGGGACGTGACGGGCCGCTAAACCTAGACAAATCTCGAGGAAAATGGAGCTCTGAGGTCGAGCTTCGAGAGGAGAAAGCTTAACTAGTGTGGCTCGGGCATTTCATTGAACACCTCATGCGCATAGAAGGTGAGCAAGAGCACCACAAAGCCCCCCCTCGCCGGCCAGAGAAAAACAGAGCACTCACTGGAGTGCTCTGCTCGCGGGCGAGGGGTATATATAGGCACCTCATTGGTCCCGGTTGGTGGCATGAACCGGGACTAAAGGGCAGCCTGTAGTCCCGGTTCAAGCCTCCAACCGGGACCAATGGTGGTGGGCCAGGAGCCAGGCCCATTGGTCCCGGTTCGTCCCACCAACCGGGACCAATGGCCCACGTGGCCCGGCCGGCCCCCTGGGCTCACGAACCGGGTCCAATGCCCCATGGGTCCCAGTTCTGGACTGAACCGGGACTAATGGGCTGAGCCGGCCTGAACCAAAGCCTCCTTTTCTATTAGTGAGAGGCAATCTACAAATGATGGTTTGACGCAGAGGGTATAGTTGTGCAGTGACGCGATCGATTTCCTAGCTAAACGCATGTACCTGCTGGGATCGTGGAAAGTGGTGGCGACATCACACAATTGACTTCGACGAGCTCCGGGGTGAAAACCTGGGTATGGCTGATTTGTTATACCTGGCAATGGCGATGTTTTGCATCGTTACCTTGTTGAAGGCATTGGTCGGATATGCTCAGACTGATTCTTTGAGGTGAAAACGTAGAATTTGGCCTCTGATGGCTGGATCTGGCTGACTAAGGCATAGCCTAGTGATGGGAAGGGGTTGATGCCTTCCCACCCACCCAGGTTCAAGGCATGGTACTTATAATTTGGGTTTGTTGCACCAATTATACTGTAGGGGTTCCCTTACAGTCTTTCTATAAAAAAAACAGCGGCGCTCGAGCGACGTTCCCTTCCTGAAGGCGTTGTTGTTGAAGAATCTTGATGTCCTTGTGGTGTCATAAGATGATTGGTGCGGATAAGGTCATTATTGTATTTTGTTGACCGCAGATGATTGTTTGGTTTTTTTTCTCCCTTAGGCATAGCTTTGGTCATATATGACTTTGCTATTTGCCGACATGTTTTTGTGTGTGTGTGTCGGTATTGGTTGTGTGTATTCTAGCTATGCAGAGGCCGGGTATGTACTCGTTGTGTTTGTATTCACTTGATGTTTCATTTTGAGTCAATAAAATCCACCTTTTATCCAGAAAAAAATCAAAGGGCAATAGATTGAAAGAGAATGATGTAGGAATGTGGAAGGCGATCAACGACAACTTGGATGGAAAGATCTACTAGAGGGGTGAATGGTGTTTGTTGAAAAAGAGGAAGATGCTTGTGCTTGTGGTCTCGCGGAATATCACACACAACATGCACGTTTATGATTTAAAAAAAAACTTAAGGAACGCTTACATTCATTTGTTGGCCGTGGCAACGGTACTGAGCTAGTTATATGTAGGATTTGTTTGAAGCAAACAAACAGCAGTAGTACATAGGTTTACGCCGCGCATGCAATCATGCCACGATTAACAAGTTCTTAAATGAAACGCTGCACGCAAAACAGCGAGAGGACTCAAGTTATCGATCTCTTTGTAGACTGTTGTCGCAAAATGAAATTGGAGAAGAAATCATGAACACGCACGCGTCTGCCCAGTCCACACCGTCCCTCGTTCCCCGGGGAAGCATGGATCTTTGCATTCAGAGATCCAATCTTTTCACGAGTCCACTCTCAAAAAAGTTTCTCGGGTAGTGCAGTCAAACAGTAGTCTCGGGGGGAGATGTAGAACAGGTGTGCTGGGTTGTCAGCCTGTGCGGCATGACGGACATGCCAGCACGCTTCTACACGGCGGGCTCAGCAGTCTGCCTTGTCTAATCACTAGGCAGTAGGTGCCCAGTTGCAATACATGTGGCCACGGCATGGTCTGTGTACGACAGAAAAGTCATTTTTTTTAATGCTAAACGGAAACCACCAATGTCTACACCGCAGCATGACCATCTCATAAACCGGGAGGGAGGGGGTAGAATATCTGAAAACGGTGAGCTGACTAACAATCTCAGCCGGGGGGAGCACCTTCGTTTAATAAGGTTTGTTTTCAAAATACTAGTAGTAACAAACACTGCCAAAGTACCGCCGTTTAATGACTTTGTTTCCAAAATACTAACAAAAACAGCCAGAGTAACGCCGTTTAACGAGCAATGACAAAGCAGAGCAATTCGTTTGCTTGTCATTCCAGTAGTAATTACATGAAGTTATTTGCTTTTTACAGTGAAATAAAAAAAGATGCTGTACATGCTTCAAGTTCCTCTATTTTTCGAGCAAACTTTCCAAGTCAGTCAAGCAATCCTTCTTTATTTCCTTTTGAGGATGACGCTCAATTGTTTTAGAGTTTGTTATTACTTACTGGAACAGCTCATCTTTCTAATATTCAAGCCTTCTTTTGATGTTGATAGGCGTGGGGCAGTCTCTTTTCTCTTATTTCACAATAATAACAGGTATGTGTATATACTCCCTCCGTCCGGAAAAACATGTCCTTCAAATGAATGTATCTAGCACCAAATTAGTGATACATACATTTGAGGAACAAGTTTGTGACAGGCTTTTTTGGACGGAGGAAGTACTAGCTAGCGCTTACAAGCATAGGATACTCAAAGGGTAAGTTGAGATTATGAAGTCCTTTAGACCATCAACTGGGAAGATTGGTTTGATTTCATCTTTCAAATGCATAGCAACATGTCAGCCAATAATTCTCATCAGCCTACATACATTCATTGGCTGATAAATAGATTGATCCGCACGTCCATAATAAAATAGAAATGGAAAAACCACACTATTTCTCCAAAAACATATGCATCGTCCCAGGAACGAGCAAAACAAACAACAACCGCAGCAGCTCGATCATGCCCTTCAAAGAGGCAATCACCAAGGGGAAACACTGCTTCTAATTCCAATAAGTACTGAAGATTGCAGCAAAGAGGATCCGCTCTTCACTCGTGGGGGTGACCAATTAAATAGGGATTTTCCTAGACAGCCCAGAAAGCTCATCACCCATCAGGGAGCCGGAAAGATCAATCAACACCTTCTGATGCAGACCGTATGTCGGCGTCCTAGTCCTTGGCATCAAGCAGAATCATGGTGATATCCATGGTTGCACCTCATAGAAACTGTCCTGACAAACATCAAATGACCACAACTCAGTTGGTTATCAACAAGAACAAGGGATTTGCACGCAAATCAACCAAAATAAGGTTATTCATGAATGGTCCTAATTAGGAACAAACCATGAGGACCAAATTGACATGGCTTAGACGACATGTTTAGTATTACTAATCCATAAGTTGGCGATATTCTCATAGTTACATCAAACATTTCCAGTTAGCATTGCAGTAATCTTACTCTGACAAATCTAACCACATCACAACCCAAAAAGAGATGATCGACAGTTTCTTGCTCACAGAAAAATGAACTTGTATCAGATAAATGTTGTCTTTTTGATATAGGTTATCTAAGGGGTATATGAAGCTTCCAAACAAAAGTTATGTAAACTGGAGTAATCCCCCAAGAGTTGATAATTGCATATAAATATTGAGTTGAATAAATGTCAGATGCAGGAAGTTCATACTGACCTCTTCTTCAGTCAACACCAAACAGGAGACAATTTGATCGATATGATAACACATATCCATCATCCAATATCACATCTACATGTGGCGTGTATCGACTTCCCCTCCCTCAGCCTGTGACTTGCCGGTTTTTTCCCATTCAGCTTTGATCTCCTGTGACATTAAAAAAACCGCCGAGTCAGGTCTCTCTAGTGAGCAGAACACAGAACACAGACAAAATATATAAGCAAGAAAAGATCCATGGCTCTAAGCATCTGTGCATGGTAGATAAACACTAAAAGCCATTCTACACTTGGTAATATAATAGCAGCTGGGATAAGTACAAATGTATCAGCAATTAGAAGAACTGGAGCCGTGCAAGGTAAATAAACACACACTTGTCAAACTATAATAGCAGCTATCCACAACAACAGTACATGTAGCTTAAGCTGCCATAATATTGACCAAACCAGGATTTAAAAACAAAATCTATGCTCTGGAACTCATTCAACAAGAGAACATCCCTCGTCATCGTCTAAGAAATAACAACAAATTGCACATCATCTACACTACACATCTATGACTGGTAAAAGGCCTATACATTGAATACTTCGTCCGTCCTATATATAAGATGTTATTAATATACATTGATTGTAATAACTATATATAAGATGTTATTACAATACAATGATTGTAATAACATCTTATATAAGATGCTACTACAGTACACTGATGTAATAACATCTCATATAAGATGCTACTACAGTACACTGATGTAATAACATCTTATATTACGGGACAGATGAAGTACCATTTAGTCGTAAGTTCCAGTACTGCACTTTTTCCTCAAACTCTAGATACCAGTAGATAAAGCCAAGGGTTGTAGTATCATGTTCTTGACAGTTAGGACCTGAACCTAAACCATGCTGGGTTGGGTTAGTACTTATAAGTTATTGCCAAATCTATGAGCAGGTACTTTAGTTTACGTAAGAGCGCCAATAAGTATCTCAGGAAAACTTATATCACATCTATGACTAAAATCTAAATGGATAAGCCAAAAGCAAAAGAACAAAACATGACGCTATTCTTCTCGATCTGTAATGACCTAGGATGACTGGAACAAGATTTTCACAACAGTTGAAGTATCAAATCAAAGATAATCTCAAGACACAATCAGTTATTCTACATGTACATGAATTATTATCATGGCAAAGCAATCTGCAGTCATGCCGGATCTAGTCCAAAGAACATATCAAGAATCTGACTAGTACAAGATTTCCTCGACAGTCCACCACAAAACTAACACACCTAAAAGGCTAGCATATCATCACAACGCAAAACCAGGGTATGAACAGGAGATCAACGCCGAACAAAATCACCACAAAGATCAACCACGGCTCGAGGCCAACACAGACAGCAGCCATAGCTCAAACCATCACACGACAGCAGGAAGCCTCGAGCGTGATGAGGGGAAACAGAGGACTTACCCATCAGACTTGTAGACGATGCCGAACATCACACGGCAGGAGGAGCCAAAATAACAGAAGCCGGAGGAGAGGCTCAAGGGGCCCACAGAGCCTCCAACCACACGAGCACATGAGGCCACGGCCAGCATCACCACATCCATTGACACTGTGCACCCTGCATACACGTGATCATATTGTTATCTTCACTGCGCAAAGCACAAACATATGGGAGCAAGTTCGTTCCAGTGCCACAATTCTTCCTCAAACTCTAGCAACCAGGAGATAAAACCAAGTGCAGTATCATATTCTTGACAGTTAAAGCCTAAACCAAAACCATGGTGGTGCCAAATCTAAGAGCAGCTATATGTAAATAACAAATGTATTTGAAATCACTGTACGGACTCTCAGGAACACATATAGCATATCTATTGACTAAAAACAAAATGGATAAAACACAACCGAAGACAAAACATGATGCTAACCAGCACGTAACTAACAGATACCAATTTCATTTACAAGAAAGATCGTCACAATAACATAATTGTGGTGGCCCGAATACCACTATCACAGATCCGATCACTAAATCATCGGCTTGATGACCAGCACAACAGTCACCAACAGCTCGATCGCCAGCATAAAACAAGAAAACTTGATAACTTCTATTGTTTTGTTACTTATTGATCAAAAGGAGCCACACTTATTCACATATCTTTCAGGTACTACGAAAAAGAAATGTATATGACCTTTATTCATTTTAGGGCACATATAGCATGAGAGGGAATAGAGGAGAGGAACCAACAGCATACCCAAGTTCACGCTGGTAGTCTTCTCATTCGGGATCGCTCCACCATCTGGAAGATCAAGCTTCAAGCGATGGCTGCTGCGGGTCAACGGTCTCCAGTATCCCCACCAGTTCCTCCAGCACCATCCTCACCATGAAGTCAGGTCCTGGGTGGACAGGAACAACATTAATTAATGACCGAGTAATAAGGTAACAAAATGATTATGATGATAGAGAGCAACACATAAAGGACAATTATGCCAATCAGCATTTATTTTGCTGGGTATTTAGGGTTTGCAAAACAGCGAGCTATACATGAACATAATATCTATGAACAGGCATCTACTACTACAGGAGCTTCATTTATGTTGACAAGCTCCTAGAGAGGAGCTTATTTATGTTTACAAGCTCAAGACACAAGCAATTTGTTATCATACATGTACATGAATTATTATCATGGCAATGCAATCTGCAGTCATGCTGGATCTAGTCCAAAGAACATATCAAGAAACTGACTAGTGCAATTTGATTTCCTTGACAGTCTTGTTCCAGTAACCGCACCTAACAAGCTAGCATATCATCAACACCAAAAACCAGAGTATGAACAGGAGGTCAACGCCGAACATAATCACCACAAAGATCAACTACGACTCGATGGCCTACACAGGCAGTAGCCATGGCTCGAACCATCACACTGCGGCAGGAGACCCGAGCGTGATAGAGGGGAAATAGAGGACTTACCCATCAGAGTTGTAGACGATGCCACATAACAGAAACCGAAGGAGAGGCTCAAGGGAGGGGCCACAGAGCCTCCAGCCGCACGAGCACATGAGGCCACGGCCAGCATCAGCACATCCATTGACGTGCACCCTGTATACATGAGATCATATTGTTATCTTCACTATGAAAAGCACAAACATATGGCAGCAAGTTCTTCCAGTACCACAGTTCTTCATCTAACTCTGGCAACCAGGAGATGCAGTATTATATATATTCTTGACAGTTAAAGCCTAAAACAAAACCATGGTGGTGCAAAATCTAAGAGCAACTATATGTAAATAATAACAAGTGTATATGAACTGCACTGTACAGACTCTCAGGAACACATATAGCATATCTATTGACTAAAATCAAAATGGATAAAACACAACCAAAGACCAAACATGATGCTAACCAGCACAGAACTAAAGGAGACTAATTTCATTTACAAGAAAGATAATCACAATCACATAATTGTGGTGGCCGGAAGACCACTACCACAGATTCAACCCCTAAATCATCGGCTCGATGACCGGAAGGCAGTCGCCAACAGCTCGATGGCCAGCATAAAACAATAAAAAGTTGATAACTTTTATTGTTTCGATACTTATTCATCAAAAAGAGTCACACTTATTCACATATCTTCAAGTACTATAAAACTGAAATGTATATGACCATTATTCATTTCAGGGCACACAGAGCATCAGAGGGAGCAGAGGAGAGGAGCCAGCGGCTAACCTAAGTTCACACTGGCAGTCTTCTCGTTCGCGATCACTCCGCCCTCTCGAAGATCAAACTTCAAGTGATGGCGACTGCGGGTTCACGGTCTCCAGTATCCCCTCCAGTTCCTGCAGCACCATTCTTACCATGTCAGGTCCTGGGTGGATAGGAACAACATTAATTAATGGCCAAGTAATAAGGTAACAGAATGATGATGATGATAGAGAGCAACACATGAGGACAATATATTCCAGGCAACATTTATTTTGCTGGATATTTAGAGTTTGCAATACAGTGAGCTATATATGAACAGAATAGCTAATGAACAGGCATGTACTCCTACAGGAGCATCGCTTCTGTTGACAAGCTCCTAGAGAGGACCTCACAAAAAATATTCAATTATCAGGGGATGGGATCACTTATTTTTAAATTCTAAGACTGCATATCAAAAAACATGGCCATCAAAAAGTTCAGGTACTTGATATACCAAAAAAGGGCAGCCCGGTGCACGTAGCTCCTGCTTGCGCGGGGTCCGGGGAAGGGTCCGACCACTTTGGGTCTACAGTATGCAGCCTTTCCATACATTTCTGCAAGAGGCTGTTTCCAGGACTTGAACCCGTGACCTCATGATTACAAGGCAATAGCTTTATTGCTGCACCAAGGCTCCCCTTCGTACTTGATATACCATTACCAAGGAAATCATTTGGACAAAAAAGGCACACAAGGTTGGATTCAGGCACTTGTTGATCAACTAAAGATTCATTTAACCATAAACCTCTCTTAAGTCTTACTGGGAGACAAGCAATAGTACCAAATGTAAGAATCCCATCACGCGTGGACTCCAAATGAATCACGGAGGATACTACTGACAAGTGAGATCAAATATTACATTACCCAAGTCAGATCAATTTATCTCTATACATGGGGAGTTCCATACATGCTAGCATATTATCTAATATCCAATGACTCTGCGGCCACACATTCATACAAGAACAGACACGGGATAGCATGTTTATATTTTTTCTACTGTGCTTTCATTTTTTTTGTCAATGATGAATTGATGATGTATCGCTAACCAATACCATCAGATTAAAGCACTAAATCATACTTGTATATAGAACCATCATAAATCATCCTCAAACTAACAATGTGGTAATCGGATTTCAAATTCACACGACAACCAACTAAAGGTATGTTGTTGGGGGAAATTCAGAATGCAGTGGGGTACAGCATGTACACAAGTTAGGATCCAGACATTTGTTGGCCAAAAAGATTCATTTAACCATAGAACTCCCCTAGGTCAAACTGGGAAACATGCCAAGTGTACAATGTAAGATTAGTGTAGTAATCAAACCTAATGATGAATCACCAAGGCCAAAACAGAGAAGAGGGACTAAATATTACCCAAATCAAGTCAAATTAACCTATATACCTGAGGGGTACTCTCCAGCCATCCTAGCTCATTTATCTAAAATGATCAATATGTGTATGGTAGTCTAGTCGAATTGGGGCCCGACGGTCTGCATCAAGGATCACACGAGACATTCATGGTAAGACTAGAGACAAACAAAAGAATCGTTCTTTACTGTGGATTCAAAGCATCCGCACTGACAAACCAGCCATGGTGACATGATGGTTCCGTACTGCTTGTAAAGGAGGATGCAGAGCTTAAGGCTGACGCTCTTGTCGACGCTGGGCTTCTCAACCATATAATCTGAGCCATACACAATCAAAGAACAAGATAAGCACATGAGCACCAGACAAAGAAAACCAGATATGCATCTCTCCCTGCAGACTGACTGATAATATGTACTTGATGCAAACAGACGGGACAGGAGTAAGAAGAAAATGTACTCTCCAGGACAAACGAAAGCTTTTAGAGGGCACATGTTTGCTAGGAGTCATATAGACAAGGTGCCAAGCATTGATTTCAGGTACCTCTGGGCTGACTAAAAAGGTCATGAGCATTTCTTAATTTCAGTCGACTAAAGAAGTACCAGTACTACTAGCACAACCTCAAGTCCTCATCCAAAGGGGATTTGGACCTGAATCAATTCTGAAATCCTAAAACCGCCAAAGACCTACAGAAAAGTCACATAATTTCACTCTCTACAGTGGAGCTACAGGAGAAAATTCATTTATAAGGGCAACAGGTTGAATAAAATTAGCACAAGGTAATAATGTCATGACATTGAAGGAAGCCCCCAAAAATACTAAGGTAACTGATATGAACAAGACTTACCCTGATGGACATGTCAAGCGTGTAAGACACCAGGCTATAATTTGATTTGAATCGGATTAATTATGACCACTTACAGGAAAAAGCAAGTAGGAGTATAGGAGATCTATATAAGCTTCTCCAAAAGAAAAATTACAAGAATGCGGAGGCCGCAGGAGCACCACCACAGAGTTGGGCCGTAACTCATTTGCCAGTACAACAACCGGCCAGAGCTCCATGTTCGGACCATCTCAGGTCACAGGGAAAGAGGGAGGACACCAGGGCCTCACCAGAATTGAGGAAGAGACCGAGGTCGTGGCCGAGGAAGAGGTAGTCCACCAATCCATAGTAGCCAAACAATAATTTTGATGTTTTTTGCACAAAGTTGATCAGCCAAAAAAGCCGCATATATACGTCACTACCAATCTTAAGTAAGAATTTTGCTTCTTGACCCTCCACAGATATACTTCAACTTTCTATGAGTGCTACTACAGCATAAAAAAAATCCTAGTTATACCATTTCTACTCTAGTATATACGTCAACAATTGGGTTACCAGATTAAGCAATGCCCTTGCTCCTTACCGGAGAAGAACTTGAAGGATGTTGGCACGCTCCGGCAATGTTCTTCATGTAGAGTCCCGGGTCGATGATGACCGGCTTCGCCATCTGAAACCTACACGTACAGATTCACAATGACATCAGTGACCATTCAGCCACAGCGAGCGAATAATCGTAGTTCAGGGCTAGGAAACACCTTCCTTCAATCCAATTAATGTTTCTCCGTGTGGACATGAAGTTGAGATCATGTGGCAGCTTGGAGAAGACATGGACCAGATCTGCAGCATGCAAGCTGGTCACTGATTATAGAATCATCATAGCATGTCAATCAGTAGAGGAGCGGCCACTAATTTGTTAAAGCCCTCTTTAAGATTAACTAACACTGAACTGAAAAGGATTCAGTCATAGTGTGAAGTGCCAGAATGAGTAGTTGTGAGACAGCAATTACATGAAATAGAAATGGTTTTTTGAGATGAAAGAACTCAAGTTTTAAAGACTTGATCCAGTTGCATGCATACCTATACAAATCCTCCCACTAAAATGAGCAACCAAAGATGGACAAGTTTATCATTTTCCCTTTGCAAAAAAAAGTATCTCTTATACTGTGGCATAAATGTATAATCAAGACCACTATTGCAAGAAGCAAAAATACTTATTTACACAAGGCCATACATAAGTAAAATCCAACTTGCCGCTACAGATGATATCTCGCTGGATATACAGATGAGCGTCTCCAAAGGCAAAATAACAAGATTATGATGGCCAGAAGACTACCACCACAGAACCGAGCCCTAACTCATTGGCTAACACCACAACCAGCCACTGCTTGATGGTCGGACCATCTCAGGGTACAGGGAGAGAGGGAGGAGACCAGGGACTCACCAGAACTGAGGAAGAGGCTGAGGTAGTGGCCGAGGAAGAGGTAGTCCACCATACCTGAGTAGCCGAACAATAAATTTGATAATTCTTTGAAGAGACCTACACATAAAGCACAAAGTTGATCAGCCAGAAAAGTCACAGATATATGTCACTGCCAAGCTAAGGAAAAAATTCTGCTTCTTGTCCCTCCTGATTCATACAGCTCACATGCAAACTCAGACGATGACCATAAGCATGACCATGCTTTGACTTTCTATGAGTGCTACTACATCGTCAAACCATAACCAGATGACCGCATAACCATGCTTTGACTTTCTATGAGTGCTACTACGGCATCAAACCAAAACTAGATGAAGGTGGCAGAGAAACAATAAGAAGAAGATAGTGAAGTGCAGCTGGCACTTACTTTCACTCATATGAGCTTGGTTTCAGAAATATATCATTGTTCCACGAAACTAAACAATCATCACCAATATTGCTGATCCAGCAACGGGCCAAGAACAGAGATACACTAGAGAGACACTACTACACTAAAGTAGTAGTGCACTAAAGCATGAACACTAGACTAGAACGTGGCAGTGAGGTGTGATAACTTATTTATAGAAACATGAAAAGAGCATTATCATAGCTTGTAAGGTAGTAACTAGGCTAGAGCTAGCTGATAGCACATTGCACAGTGTAAACCACAGCGGAAACAAGCAGCGACGGGCAGTATTTGACCATTTGCTACTCAACCAGGCACAGCTCAAGCATGAAGAAGGAAACTAACTCTAGCTGTGATTTATAACATGCATATGGCATTGTGTCAGCCGCAAATGCAAAATGTTATTGCTTTGCATTTTGCTGTTTAAATACGGAAGCACTAATCAGAATTCGGAAGGTTACAATGCTTCACCTGCTTGTCAGAATCAGCAGCCTTCAGAAACCTTCTCATGATAACATATGGTGTTGCTACAGACATGTTGAACTCCAAAGTGTTTAGGATCGACTTTTCCTGCTGAAACAGAAGGTTCACCCGTATTAGTATGGAACAAATAATAGCCAATAGGCCACTAAAACACAGTAGAAGATGAAGAAAACATTCACAAGATTAAAATTATCACTTCGACCATGGTGTACTGATGAGGTAACTAGAAAGGATCAAAGAATTTTTGACTTTTAAAATTTTAACATCTTCTTTTGCTTAACGTTAACAACGATTTTTAAAAGGGAACACATAGGGAACTTCTGTCATGGTGTACTGATGAGATAAGTAGGTAACCAGAACCATTGAGCATTATGAGCATACAATATTGAATGATAACCATTTCCATGGTTGGTCCTTTTGTACAACTGCAATTCATAACTTACCACTAGATCTTCAACAAGTGGAACTGGGACTTCCTCATATTTGCAAGCAAGGAGCATAGCTGTCACTCCAATTAACTGCAACTTCTTCCTTGGCACCACTTGTTTTTCCAAGAATCTGTCTATTATGTTCATGATAAGAAAGAGTGTTCATCCATCAACTCAAACCTATAAAATAAAATATGGACGCATCAAGCGGCAACTAAAATATGACGAGTCCCAAACACGGTTGTTTCAAATAAGTACAATCCATAGGATACAAAAGGTTCAGGGCAAGCCTTTCTGAAGCTAGAACAACAGTTTGGCTTCGTTCAATCCCTTGAGCAATGAAATCCCTTTTAACGCCGCAAAAAACCAACGGTATTTTAATCGCATACCCTACAAACATATGTCAAATGCCTAAGAAATGCAACAGATAATATCGGTCCTAGTATTGTCTATATATCCGGCCAAAACTCCAGCTGCTCTGGTGCCATTTTGTCTTGCAAGTGTTTTCATCAGTTCAGCAACGTACTTTTTTTATTTAATTTGTGAGCAATTATCAGTACTAGGATACGTGTGAAGCAAATTTAGTAAATCCTCTTCAGTTCCTATTTTGGTAATGGACATATCATTTACAGGCGACACACTACATTGATGATCAACTGATGTGAGGAAACAAATTAGAAGCTTTTTCTGTCGAAAGGAGACAGAAAAATACACTTGTTACTCACCACTTCATTGTCCTTTTGGTGATTACACAGTATCATCCGGTTCTCCAATGTAGGATAACCATCGTGCAATGGCATGTAACAATTGTGATGTAAGCAGATAATAACTGCATGATTACACAGTATCATCCCGTTCCAGTGTAAGATGACTATCGTGCAATGGCATGTGGTAGGTCTGATGTATACGGATAATGAGAGTTTAAGAAGACACTTCATCACGTTGAGAGAGGAACTCTATTATGCAAGGGTACACTTCATTGACAGCCTGCACGATAGCAGAGAGCATTGTATAATAATCAAAGACTGAACTTGACCCGTTAATTACGTACATATGCACACATACCTTCCACCCTCCAACCAGGTCATAATGTGCATAATGAGGGCCTTAGGTTTGCCAAAAACCTTATAGGTGATAAGATGTTGAGGAATTGGTTTCACGGTTTCTGCAAATACAACAAATTCAACTGTTACATGTATATCTTCAGGCGAAATTAAGAAGCAACTCATAATCAAACAATGACAGTGTTAGGTCATGGCCCAATGGCACAGCACCAAGCTAGGATTCGTCCCCATGAATCACTATTCACCTGATAAGTATCCCGTGGACAGTACAGTGACCAATCAATTCAGGAAACAAGTATAGCAGGTTATATATTTAGTAAGGATATCTGTTAGGAAAGTGCTGGGTGAATAGGAAGATAAGGATACTGTTCGTTAAGTTACGATTGTATTCTTAGGCATCAAGTAGACTCTTCCCTACAAGGGTACAACCCCATATGGATGATCCAACTAATGAATAAGCCGGCAAAGATCTAATCCCTGTCTCCAGTCTTATCTCCTCATCCCCAGCACCATGGCTGGCCAACCCTCTATCCTCAGAGCAGTACCCAAACCATGTCACATTAATGTCTTGGGAGTTAGGACTGTACCTACCTTAAGCACATGACAGATAGTTTATGTATATTGTGTAAGACCACCGTCCACTTGTGCAAGGTGGTATATTCTGAACACGCCATGGAGCCTTGCTGGCCCTAGGCTCCTAAGCCTGTGAGCTTAGTCCCAGTCCCGACCCAAAAAATTGTTTAATGTAAAAGAGAAACATGCAGATCCTTCTACCTCAATGAGCCAATCTATCAGAACTTCTCTTTTCATTTAAATCTTCTTGAGTGGACATGTCACCATGACACACAAAGCTCATTTCCTGCATAAAACCATATTGGTATAGGTAATAATGAAAAGTTAAGGAGCCCAAAACCTTCAGGGCATACACAACAGGAGAAAGAGTATTGCTACCAGCCAATGAGCATGAATTGCTATCAGCTGTCATAAAAAACTGTTCTCCATGTTGATTATGGTTTGCATCAAGAAAATCACAATTTTATTATGAATGCATACGGTTGATTTATGTGGTTCAAAGGTAATGTATTTGATCTAAGACACGATTATGAGAAAGTGAAATCAATGTCACTTTTTAGCTTCACAATTTGACCCAAGATGAACCTTCCAGTACTACACGGGCAAGAAGACCATAACCAAATCCCTATCTTCGGATCAACTAGCCCCGTTGTCCCTTGGTGCCATAACAGTCACTAAAACCAAAGGTTTTAATATTTATATCCACACTAGTCGCTCACAGTGCTACAACAATAGAGTTATCATTTAATGTGTACTGATTACAGGATCCTGGTCAAATTCATTTATTTTCTTTGCATGGGCCTACCTTTATTCATTCAAGCATAATGACTGCAAGGTACCTTCGCATTTCATAGAAAATCTGGCATTTATTTTCACAAAATGCGGATGCACATTATGTTACACTGATGGATAAAAGATCACGTCATTTTCTCTGTAAAACTTGTAAATCTCCTCAACGTACTCAGTTGCTGCCAGGGGATTCCCGAGTCGGCGCTGTCAATATCCATGAGGGATACATCCTCCACGATATCCTCGTGCTCGGTCTCATCCTGCAGTACCAAATATAGCCATAAGCGAGCCATCCCCTACCGATAAATTATATAAATACACACCATGTCATCGTCGGTGCCAATGATGCCACTGGGGATGGGTTCATCCTGGGGATTAACTCCAGGTGCTGCTGCATCAACTTCGGTGGGTAGGTGGTCAGGCTGTCTTCTGTTCTCCAAGGTGGCAAAAAAATTCCTGAGTTAGCAGTGACATCAAAGAAAGGCAACTAGTCCACTGTGAACATGAGCACGATGCCAATGTCTATAAACTATGATAGAGCAGAGCAGTGATAAGTTGGAAAAAAATATCTTGGGTGGGAGTGACCTTGTGTCATTGCAAACACATGTCACATATTCTTCCCTGACATGAAGAGCATTGTTCTGACGGTATCTCATCTCGTGCGGATCAGTTACACACATACACCACTTGTCAAGAGAAGAAACAGTGAACCAAAATCACAATGTCCCTCTAAAAGTTCTGACATCCACAGACTAGAATATTTCAGTTAAAGAACTCTCTCTTTGTCTGAACTAAAATGTTTTTTTCAGTTAAATCAAACTGAAAAGTACAACCATCCACAATAAAGAAGCCAGGAACATTTTATTAATTTGGTTAAAGAATCCATCCACACCAAATAAGCTACAGGGATGTAAAAAACCTTAGAAAAAGAAAGCTCTTTATCTGAACCAACAGTTAAACCGCATGAGAGATTACATAACGAGTAACACTTATGGTGTCATGGAATTTTAAACAATAAGCAGTCTCACTTGGATGTAATCTAGCATAAGTGATTTGATTCCTTAAAATGATCGTATCATTACATTTATCAAACACTAAGCCTTTTGATACTTGCCTGCAATCATGCAAATAGAAGCGGTATTTCTCTAATGAAATACATGAGCATGCTCCCATATTCTTGAATGAAATACTTGACGGCGGCCAAATCGAAACGAACAGAAGGGGGGAGAGGCGAGAGAGGTCGTCACCTTGGCGCAACAGGGGAAGCTTCATGGTGGTGATGTTGAGCACCATGGCCCTTGAACCAGCAGCAGGTTCTCCTTGGTCCCCTTGACCAGACCAGATCGGACCAGATGGCACAAACCACACGAATCAGATCAGACCGTGGTCTTCCTCCGCCTTGCTGGACAGCTGACATGGTCTTCTTCCGCCTCGCCGGACTGCCGCCGCCGTGTTTCTCCATGTCAAACTCATCTTCTTCCACCCAAGGCCGAAATCATCCTCCTACCCATAACCAATCATTCTCACTCCATTCTTCTCTGCAAGATCGTCCGATGTGTGTTCTTGGATCATGTACAATGTATATACGTTCTTAAATCATGTCCCTTGTGTGTTTTCTTCCCTGCAAACCAGATTCATCAAGCTCATTAAACTGCACTACACTTTGGAAAGAGCAGAGATCACTGCTGTAGACTGAAAAGAATAGACACTGGACTTTATGACTTGCAGACCGTACAGAACTGAGATCAACCCATAGTAAGAATAGACATTTAGGAAGATGTTATTTTATTCTTGTCTAGGAAGCACACACTGCACTTTGTCTAAGAATGAGAGATCTGATCCTGATCTATAAAAGTATGATGATTTTCATAGTACTACTTCAGTAGAGAGTAAATCGGAGCACCAAACAAATAATACCTCTGATCCAAAATAAGTACCGCAGTTTTGAACTGGGGTTGGTTCAAAACCGTGACACTTATTATGGATCGGACGTAGTAGCACATATGCCCTATAACTCCAATCCCCAAATCTGGTACTAACGCCAAACTGCAACTACAATTTATCTACAGCTCATTCTTTCGACAACTATAATACGGCTGTGACTAGTTTGTAAAATATCTAGTAAATAATCGTATTTTGACAATAGAAAATACTACTACAGTACAGTACTTGCATTACCATGTGGTTCATTTTGCTGAGACTTGAATCCACATTTGTTACTGCAAAAGATTGAACTGGGGGAGGGATATCTCTTGTAACTTGTTTTGCTAGATTAGTTGCATTTGAAGATGATACTCCTTCCTAAAAATGAGATTGCCATATCTTGTTCAGTATTGACCTAGCATGCTAAAGTTAAACAGCATCAAAATCATGACCTTACCAACCTGCTTTCTGGTGTTGTTTAGTCATAGTTACCATATCATGAAATTTTACCGTTGTTGGGGGTAAGATGGGGCAATCTGGTGCTGGTGATAGAAGAGGAACTCAGGAGCACTCACCATTAATGTTTGTTGCCGAGGCCAAACTGCATCGCCGCTGGTGACGGTGGAGACAAGAGGTGGCTGAGCCTACACGCCGCCACCTTGGGCTCGAAGTTGGTCACCGCCTCCTCACCGCTGCAGTCGAGCAAGCACCGCTGCAGTCGTAAGGCATGACCATCTATTCAATCACACAAACACAGGGAAGGAGATCATCAGGAAACATCATCATGGTACAAAAACAGAATGAGCATTTATATATCGAAAAATCCGAACAACCGAAGATTCGACCTTGCAGAACAAAAATAAGCGTCGGCCAGCTGGCCGGAAGGGCAATTGCTAGTGCTAGAGTTGGGACATTACTAGACAGTACAATTATAACGATCAATTCAACTGTACAAATCGATTGGCCAGCTCATAACTGACAGGAAGAGTGGGTCCTTGGAATTTACCAATACTAGCTGGAAGAGCAGCATTGCGTAAGTCCTTAGTAGAAGTAGACACTATTATCTAGTCAAACAAAACTAGCAAAAAAGATCCCCAACTCTGTCCTATATTATTGTCCATGCACAATATAACCAACTAGCTCAAAGCAGGTAGACCAAATCAAGGCACAAAAAACCATACATGGGTTGTGTAGCATTCACATACACTCCAGTAGAGCAAATGGCTAAAGCTAAGGGCTGACCAAAATGTGAAGCCAAACAAATTTATATGGGCAGACACAATGCGTTAGTGCATTCAAGGGCGATCTGATCTGACAATAGAAGAGTGCAGAGGGAGTCCTCTTCTCCGGTTAGAAAAAACGTGATGTGTACAATGGATGCACACACACACACACACACAGTTTGCTCAGTTTCAGTCATCCAAAACTGAACCAAAACATGATAACACACAAACTGAACATCTCATTTGACTAACCCATCTAATTCACACATGACCATTTAGTGGAAGCAACCAGGAGATAAAACCAAGTGCAGTATCATATTCTTGACAGTTAAAGCCTAAACCAAAACCATGGTGGTGCCAAATCTAAGAGCAAGTAAACAACGAAAGTTGGACTGAATCAAAAAAGTAGAGTATAGAAGCTACACAAATCTACACTAGAATATGAACAAGGAACACCTGAAACTAATACAAGTCTAAACTAGCTATATATTGTTCCACAATGAGTTCTAACAGTCATTCCATTTCATTGTCACTTGTTGAGGTTACACACGTACAAACAGAGCAAAGAAGTAGTAAAAATCAGTGGGTCTGGAAGCAAGCAGCTAAGAACTAGAAATTAGTTCAAATCAAAGTCAACTAAACAACGGTTGCTGAATGACACAAGTTAGTCCAATTCGAGAAATAAAGTATACAGGCTATACAAGTGTACACTGGAAATTGAACAGGGGACACCTGAAACTATACAAGTCTGTATACACTAAGATATTGTTCCACTGTGAGTTATATTATATGATATGCTCGTTCCCTTGCCTTGCAAGGAATATGTAGGCCGCTTGTTGAGGTTACATACATACAAACAGAGCAGCATATAGGTAGTGAAAAACAATCAGAGATCCAGCGGCCCTGCTCTACATGCTCAGAGAAAGTGATAGAAGAGGAACTCAGGAGCACTCACCATTAATGTTTGTAGCCGAGGCCGAACTGCGCCTCGCTGGTGACGGTGGAGACAAGAGGTGGCTGAGCCTACACGCCGCCACCTTGCGCTCGAAGTTGGTCACCGCCTCTTCACCGCTGCAGTCGAGCGAGCACTGCTGCAGTCATAAAACATGACCATCTATTCAATCACATAACACAAGGAAGGAGCTCATCAGAAACATCATCCATGGTACAAAAACAGAATGAGCATTTATATATCAAAAAATCCAGATAACTGAAGATTCGACCTTGCAAAACAAAAATAAGCATCGGCCGGCTGGCCGGAAGGGCAATTGCTAGTGCTAGAGTTGGGACATTACTAGACAGTACAATTATAATGATCAGTTCAACTGTACAAGTCGATTGGTCAGCTCATAACTGATAGGAAGAGTGGGTCCTTGGAATTTACCAATATTAGCTGGAAGAGCAGCATTGTGTAAGTCCTGAGTAGAAGTACACACTATTATCCAGTCAAACAAAACTACCAAAAAAAAAAGATCCCCAACTCTGTCCTATATTATTGTCCATGCACAATATAACCAATTAGCTAAAGTAGGTAGACCAAATCAAGGCACAAAAAATTATCCATGGGTTGTGTAGCATTCACATACACTCCAGTAGAGCAAATGGCTAAAGCTAAGGGCTGACCAAAATGTTAAGCCAGATTAATTTATATGGGCAGACACAATGCGTTAGTGCATTCAAGGGCGATCTGATTTGACAATAGAAGAGTGCAGAGGGAGTTCTCTTCTCCGGTTAGAAAAAACATGATGTGTACACAGTTTGCTACAGTTTCAGTCATCCAAAACTGAACCAGAACATGATACACACAAAACTGAACATCTCATTTGACTAACCCATCTAATTCACATGACCATTTAGTGGAAGCAAACATAAAATAATTTCATTTGCATATGCAAGCAAATAGCATTACAAGACACTGATCTGGTCAATCTGCAATCCCTAGTATGAGACACGAAAAGCTCCAATTTGTGAGCCAAATAAGTACTGAACCTAACAGATGGATTGATACATTGTACTACTAATTAGATATTGTTCCACTGAGTTATATTATATCATATGATACGCTCGTTCCATTGCCTTGTAAGGATTATCTAGGCCGCTTGTTGACGTTACTACACTTACAGAGCAGCATACAAGTAGTGAAAAGCAATCAGAGATCCAACGGACCTCCTCTACGTGCTCAGAGAAAGTGATAGAAGAGGAACTCAGGAGCACTCACCTTTAATGCTTGTAGCCAAGGCCGAACCACGCCGTCGCCAGTGACAGTGGAGACAAGAGGTGGCTGAACCTACACGCCATCTTGGGTTCGAAGTTGGTCACCGCTGCAGTTGAGCGAGCGCAGCCTTGTCGTGAGACCTAACCATCCATTCAATCACACGGCACAGGGAATGAAGGAAATTATCAGCAAACATCATCCATGGAACAAAAACAGAACGGTCATTCATGCATGGAACAATCCAAGCAACCCAAGATTCGACCTTTGAAAACAAAAATAAGTGCAAGCCGGCTGGCCGGAAGGGCGATTGCTAGTGCTAGCGTTGGGAGATGACTAGACAGTACAATTATAAGTAGCGATCAGTTGGACTGTACAAGTCAATTGGTCAGCTCATAACTGACTGGAAGAGTTTGCTCCAGGTTTAGTCATCCAAAACTTGCACCAAAACGTGATACGCACAAAACTGAACATCTCCAGTTTTAGTCATCCAAAACTGAACCAAAACATGCTTACACACAAAACTGAACATCTCCAGTATCAGTCATCCAAAACTGAACCGAAACATGATGCACACAAAACTGAACATCTCCAGTTTTAGTCATCCAAAACTGAACCAAAACGTTATACACACAAAACTGAATATCTAATTTGACTAACCCATCAAATTCACATGACCATTTATTCAGTGAAGGCAAACGGTAAATAATTTCATTTGTGAAAGCAAGTGAAAAGCATTACAAGGCACTGTCTTGGTCAATCTGCAATCCGTAATAGGCAGCAGACAGAAAAGGCTCCAACTTGTGAACCAAATAAATACTCAACCTAACAGATGGATTGATATTCTACCAATCTGCGCACGCTTTTTTTCTCCCCTTTCCAATTCTGCCTGCTCATGTTTATTTCAGAGAGAGAGGGAGAGAGATGATCCTAACAGAGAGAGGAGATGGGTACCTTCCTCTCCCTTCCATGTCGGCACTAGCAGGCTGGGAGCAGCTACACGGAATGGAACTGCATCATCGCCGTCCTCCCCCTTCTCCATGGCCCCCTTCACGCAGGCAGATGGAAGCAAGCGCATCAGATGCGGAGATGGAGAAACCTGAAGTAGACAAGGGGATTCATACCATACCCGTGTCGATGTCGATGTTGCTGTTCTTGGGGCCGCCCGCGGTCTAGGGTTTCGGGTCGGAGATCCTCGGAGAAGAAGCAGACGGAGGACTCCTCTGCTGCGTGGTTGTGGGGAAGGAACAGAACACCATGGCGGCGTCCCGAGAGAGAAGCTCGGCGCCTAGTTGTGGGACCGGACCTCCCCTGTGTGCCAGCTCGACGACGGCGCAGATCTTCTCGGCTCGCTCGGGGCCTTCTCATGGAGAGAAGAGAAGGTGGGAGGGAGGGCGGCGGCGGTGAGATTGGGGAAACGGAGGGCGGCGGCGGGATTTGGGAATGGGAAGAGGCGGAGGAGATTGCGTTCGTGGGGTGGGATTTTCAATTTCGTGCTTTGAACGAAAAAATTCGTCTTGGGCGCTCGCAAAAGCCAAAAGGAGCGACCGCGGGAGGTGCCTAAGACCAACAACCCCGCGTCCTTGCAGTTCGCGCAAAACAGCTTTTGTAGGCTAGCTCAGGCTGGTACAGATACAGTCCCCTCAAACGAAGTATATTCGTGAAATATGTTTTTTTACGGGTCGGCTATGCGGGATTTGCTTTTTGCGCCGCTGCATCCCGTATATCATCAGCCCGCAAATATCAAATCCAACATAATTCAACGATCAAAAACAAACTGAATTATTCGAATCAAACATAATACAATAATCATCTGCATTACAAATAATTATTCAAATCACCGTAGTAAACTTAAATAATGCAATACAAAACTTGTTATGAATACAAATACAAATGAATACAAAAATTAGTCACTGTCCAGCCCTTTGTCAATGGTGTTCAATGAGATCTTCCTGAAGTTGAAAGTGTGTGTCTGCATTTTCAATCTCCTTGTATGTCTGAAGAAAAGCTCTAATGCGGTTTGGGTCTCTAGCTGGTTTGACACGGCTACCCACATTGTGGTAAAAGAATTCTAAGTTCATTCATCTCTCATCTTCAAGAATCATATTGTGCAGGATAACACAGCATGTCATGATGTTCTTCAAGGTTTTCTTATCCCAAAAACGAGCAGGACCACGGACAATGGCAAACTTAAATTGCAAAACATTGAATGCTCTTTCAATGTCTTTTCAGACTGCCTCTTGCACCCTTGCAAATTCACAATGTTTTTTGTTTTGGGTTCTCTGATGCTCTTGACAAATGTGCACCAAGAAGAGTATATATCATCTGCAAGATAATACCTCTTTGTGTATTCATGCCCATTGATAGTGTAGTTGCAAGCAGGAGCATCACCACTAGTAAGCCTAGCAAACAAATGAGACTGTTGCAACACACTGATATCATTGAAAGAGCCCGGCATACCAAAAAAAGCAATGCCAAATCCATAAATCCTCGGATGCTACGGCCTCTAGCACAATTATTGCATCACGAGACTTGCCACAATACATTTCTTGCAAGCCTTGGGGCAATTTTTTCAATTCTAATGCATACAATCAATGCTACCTAGCATGCCAGGCCAACCTCTCCTCTCATTAGCTGCCATCAATTTCTTTGTGTCATCTTCATTGGGTGCCCAAAGATACTCAGGACCAAAGACACGAACGATCACTTTCGCAAATCTACGCACAGAATTGATAATCCCCAAGTGCAAGGAATCATCGTAGCACTTTCCAAAGATGGAAGTGATAAGTATGGAGTGTCGAACCCACAAGGAGCTAAAGGTAAGATCAATATTCTCTCAAGCCCTATCTGCCACTGATACGACTCTACGTGCACCGAACGTTTACTTCCAACTAGCAACGAGAAATAAAACTATGTTGTGGGTATGAAGAGGATAACTTTGCATGGTAACGGAGAGCTAAAACATAAAAGTAAGTGTTGTTATCATAAAGTTAGAATATATTACTTAGTATTGTAATAGCGAGTGTGGAATAATGGTGGATCGGTGTGCGGAATTGTCCTAGGCAATTGTTAACAAGACCTGTAATCACTATTGAAGTTTTATATGAGGGAAAGGCATAAGCTAACATACTTTCTCTACTTGGATCATATGCACTTATGATTGGAACTCTAGCAAGCATCCGCAACTACTAAAGATCATTAAGGTAAAACCCAACCATAGCATTAAAGCATCAAGTCCTCTTTATTCCCATACGCAACAATCCCTCTTACTCGGGTTTAAGCTTCTGTCACTCTAGCAACCCACTATAAGCGAATCATGAACGTATTGCAACACCCTACAGCGGGAATCCCTCACGCTTGCGCGACACGAAGGGCACCATAGGACAGCATCAAAGTAAAACATACAACTCATACCACTCTAGATCATCAATCAACCCAAAGACAAAAGATATCTACTCAAAACATCATATGATGACAACACATCATTGGATCATAATATGTGGCATAAAGCACCATGTTCAAGTAGGGGATTACAGCGATGTGCGGGAGAGTGAACCGCGTAAAAGAGATGATGATGGTGATGTTGATGAAGACGATCACCGTGGCGATGATTCCCCTCCCGATGGCACTCCGGCGCCACCGGAAGAGAGGAGGAGAGGTCCTCCCCCTTGTGCTTCCTCCTCCATGGCCTCCACCTTCTGGTCCTTGGCCTTCATGGTGATGAAGACCCCTCTGGGATACTCCTCCATGGCCACCGGTGATGATGGCCCCTCCGGCAGGGTGCCGGAGAGGGCCCCGATTGGTTTTTCGTGGCTACAGAGGCTTGCGGCGGCGGAACTTCTGATCCAATCTCCCTCTGGAAGTTTTAGGTCACGAGAGTATATATGGGTGCAGGAGGTACGTCGGTGGACTTCTGGGCTGGCCACGAGGTAGGGCGCGCCCCCCTACCCGTGGGCAGCCCAAGACTCCCCTGGTGAGCTTCCGGTACTCCATGGGCTTCTTTTGGTCCAAAAACAGGTTCCATCGAGTTTCAGGTCTTTTGGACTCCATTTGATATTCCTTTTCTTCGAAACACTGAATAGACAAAAAACAGCAAATCTGGGCTGGGCCTCTGGTTAATAGGTTAGTCCCAAAAGTAATATAAAAGTGGAAAATAAAGCCCAAGATAGTCCAAAATAGTAGATAATATAGCATGGAGCAATCAAAAATTATAAATACGTTGGAGACGTATCAGGCATCCCCAAGCTTAATTCCTGCTCGTCCTCGAGTAGGTAAATGATAAAAAGATAATTTTTGATGTGGAATGCTAGTAAATGCTTAAGTTCGATCAATGATAATTCCAATCACTTTTTTTAGCATCATTACATATCATAACAATAGCTCATCTCATAAAACTTTTCATGATCAAGCAATTCATAAGTTTAAAGTATGGATCATAAACTTTCTGGAAAACTAACAAACGATATTCTTAGTCATCAAACAATTGCAATTCATCCTATTTTCAGGAAGAGTCTATGTCAGAGCTTTGATTTAGCAAACTTCACATACTCGACTATCATGTAGTCTTTCACAATTGCCAACACTCATGCAATACTTGTGGTTATGGAGTTTTAATCGGACACAGAGAAAGATAGGGGATTATAGCTTCGCCCCACAACCTTTTACCTCAAGGGTAATGTCAACAATAATAACTCATGCTCCCCTACATCCAATTAGATATATATATATATATATATATATATATATATATATATATATCATGTTCTTTTCAACATGCTGGGCTTGCCAAAGGATAAAATAAAAAAGGAAAGGTGAAGATCACCATGACTCTTGCATAAGGTAGAAGATAATAATAAAAGATAGGCCCTTCACAGAGGGAAGCAGATGTTGCCATGCGCTTTTATGGTTGGATGCACAAAATCTCAATGCGAAAGAACGTCACTTTATATTGCCCCTTGTGACATGAACCTTTATTATGCAGTCCGTCGCTTTTATTACTTCCACATCACAAGATCGTATAAATCTTATTTCTCCCACACCAATCAATCATACATATTTAGAGCAATTTTTATTGCTTTGCACCGATGACAACTTACTTGAAGGATCTTACTCAATCCATAGGTAGATATGGTGGACTCTCATGGCAAAACTGGTTTAAGGATTTTGGAGGCACAAGTAGTATCTCTACTTGGTGCTGAGAATTTTGGCTAGCATGAGGGGGAAATGCAAGCTCAACATGTTAGAGGATCCATGACAACATACTTTATCTCAGATATAAGAAAACATAACCCATTACGTTGTCTTCCTTGTCCAACATCAACTATTTAGCATGTCATATTTTAATGAGTGCTCCCAATCATAAGAGATGTCCACGATAGTATATTTGTATGTGAAATCCCTCTCCCTTCAATATTCTTTCATGAATTGTTCAAGTGACCAATTCTACGTTTGCTAACTTTCAATAAGTTTACTACCTATACTTATTATGTGTGAAGCCATTACTCCCCATGTTATAAGCATATGAAACATATATAATTTCAGATTTATGCCATTCAATTTATGCAACCATTTACTCATAGGATATACATGAAGCACATGAGCGAATGACAAACTACTCCAAAAGATATGAGTGAAGAACACTGAGTAGTAAAATAATTAACTAGCCATGGGAGGATTATTTTTCATTTAGTATTTCAGATCCAATGATTTTATTCAAACAACAAGTAAAATTGAAAACACGCTCCAAGCAAAACACATATCATGTGATGAATAAAAATATAGTTCCGAGTAAAGTATACCGGTAGTTTTGAAGACGAAAGAGGGGACGCCTTCCGGGGCATCCCCAAGCTTAGGCGCTTGAGTCTTCCTTGAATATTACCTTGGGGTGCCTTGGGCATCCCCAAGATTAGGGTCCTTCCACTCCTTATTCTCCTCATATCGTTATCTCACCCAAAACTTGAAAACTTCAATCACACAAAACTTAACCAAACTTCGTGAGATAGGTTAGTATGATAAAGAGCAAACCATGCACTTGGGTACTGTTAAAGACAAGGTTCATAATTGTTCTCACACAATGCCTACTGTACAATATCATTTCTACAATTTATATTGAAGAATATAAGCCATAGAAACTAGAAGACAAGCAAACTATGCAATGAAAACAGAATCTGTCAGAAACAGAACAATCTGTAATGATCTGAACAATAACTATACTTCTGCTACTCCAAAAATTATGAAATAAATTGTTGGGCGTGAGGAATTTGTCTATTAATCTTCTTCAAAAAGAATCAACTCAAAATCTCTCTTCTGTAAGAAATGACATCTATTCTCGTGAGCGCAAAGTTTCTATTTTTTACAGCAAGATCACATTAACTTTCACCCAAGTCTTCCCAAAGGTCTTACTTGGAACTTTATTCAAACAAAAGCTATAAAACACGATTACTACAGTAGCTTAATCATGTAGACACACAAAAACAGAAAGGGTAAATATTGGGTTGTCTCCCAACAAGCGCTTTTCTTTAATGCCTTTTAGCTAGGCATGATGATTTCAATGATGCTCACATAAAAGATAGGAATTGAAGCACAAACAGAGCATCTTGAAGAATATGACTAGCATATTTAAATATAACCTACTTCCTATGCCTGGCGGTTTTGTGAGCACACAATTTATAAGAACAACAATCAACTAGCATAGGAAGGCAAAACAAGTATAACTTCAAAACCTTAAGCACATAAGGAGGAAACTTGATATTAATACAACTCCTATAGGCATGTATTCCTCCCTCATAATAATTTTCAGAGGCATCATGGATAGCAACTTTGTTCTCATACTCAATTGGAACCTCTTCCAAAATAGTGGAATCATCACTAGCTAAAGTTGACACTCTTCCAAATCCACTTTCATAAATATCACACTAAGATTCAACATCCTCCAAAATAGTGGGATCACTAATTCCTAAAGTTGACACTCTTCCAAACCTACTTTTAAATGATAGTACTATTCATACTCCAAAAGATATAAGTGAAGTTCATGGAGCATTCTACAACTAACATAGACTAATCAACCCGTTCAAAAAAACATAGACTAATCAATATCCAAGCTCAAAATGTATAAGTGAAGCACATGAAGCATTCTATAAATCCATACTCAAAAGATTTAAGTGAAGCACAAAGAGCAATTCTATAAGATCATACTTAAAAGATTTAAGTGAAGCATATGAAGTATTCTATAAATTGATGAAGGTACATCTCATGCTAGGATGGTTCTTAAAGGAAAAACAAAAACACAAAGGACACAAATCATGTGAACAAAGCAAAAACCGAGGTATACCGATAATCGTTGAAGAAGAAAGATGGGATGCCAACCGGGGCATCCCCAAGCTTAGATGCTTGAGTATCCTTGGAATATTTACTTGGCGTGCCTTGGGCATCCCCAAGCTTGAAATCTTTCCTTTCTTTATTCTTCTCACATCGGTGACTCCTAGTCCTTCGAACACTTCATCCACACAAAACTTTAACAAAAACTTGTGAGATCTGTTAGTGTAACAAAGCAAATCACCACCTTTAGGTACTGTAATGAACTCATTATTTATTTGTATGGGTGTTAAACCTACTGTATTCCAACTTCTCTATGGTTCATACCCTCCAATACTAGCCATAGATTCATCAAAATAAGCAAACAACACACGAAAAACAGAATCTGTTAAAAATAGAACAATCTGTAGTAATCTGGAAGTTTGGCAAACTTCTGTAACTCCTAAAATTATAAACTAAATTTGAAAATTTGAAAAATTTGTACAGAAGTAACATGCAAAAATAATCAGAACCATTTGAGTTTCCAGTTAAAAATGTAAATTCATGCACTACAGCCAAAGTTTCTATTTTCTGTTCTTCACAGAGCAAACAAGCAATCTAATCATCCTAAAACCAAGCTTGTCACATTATTTTTATAATACAATGAATATATACAAGAGGGAAATTATTTACAGAGAAACTTCCATGAAACATTCTACATTGTTTCCGTGAGCATGAACACAAGTGTTCAAGGTCGACCCTCACTTCTTCAATGCAAAACCTTCCAATCACTTCTCTTTTTGAAAAACTTTTTAGGCATGAAAGGCAAGTAATAATTTTTTGTATTTTCATTTTTAATTTTTTTGTATGTTTCACTCACAACTAAACAGAAACAAAAAGGAAAAAAATCTACTGAAGAAAGCAAACAAGCACACACGAGAATATCAACCCCACGCTATTGCTCCCCGGCAACGGCGCCAGAAAAGAGCTTGATAATCCCCAAGTGTAAGGAATTATCGTAGAACTTTCCAAATATGGAAGTGATAAGTATGGAATGTCGAACCCACAAGGAGCTAAAGGTAAGATCAATATTCTCTCAAGCCCTATCTGCCACTGATACGACTCTACGTGCACCAAACGTTTGCTTCCAACTAGCAACGAGAAATAAAACTATGTTGTGGGTATGAAGAGGATAACTTTGCATGGTAACGGAGAGCTAAAACATAAAAGTAAGTGCTGTTATCATAACGTTAGAATATATTACTTAGTATTATAATAGCGAGTGTGGAATAATGGTGGATCGGTGTGCGGAATTGTCCTAGGCAATTGTTAACAAGACCGGTAATCACTATTGCAGTTTCATATGAGAGAAATGCATAAGCTAACATACTTTCTCTACTTGGATCATATGCACTTATGATTGGAACTCTAGAAAGCATCCACAACTACTAAAGATCATTAAGGTAAAACCCAACCATAGCATTAAAGCATCAAGTCCTCTTTATTCCCATACGCAACAATCCCTCTTACTCGGGTTTAAGCTTCTGTCACTCTAGCAACCCACTATAAGCGAATCATGAACGTATTGCAACACCCTACAGCGGGAATCCCTCACGCTTGCGCGACACGGAGGGCACCATAGGACAGATTCAAAGTAAAACATACAACTCATACCAATCTAGATCATCAATCAACCCAAAGACAAAAGATATATACTCAAAACATCATAGGATGGCAACACATCATTGGATCATAATATATGGCATAAAGCACCATGTTCAAGTAGGGGATTACAGCGGTGTGCGGGAGAGTGGACCGCGTAAAAGAGATGAGGATGGTGATGATGATGGTGATGTTGATGAAGACGATCACTGAGGGAGTCCTGGATTAGGGGGTGTCCGGATGGCCGGACTATACCATCAGCCGGACTCCTGGACTAAGAAGATACAAGATTGAAGACTTCGTCCCGTGTCCGGAGGGAACTTTCCTTGGCATGGAAGGCAAGCTTGGCGATGCGGATATTCAGATCTCCTACCATTGTAACTGACTTTGTGTAACCCTAACCCTCTCCGGTGTCTATATAAACCGGAGGGTTTTAGTCCGTAGGACAACATACAACAATCATACCATAGGCTGGCTTCTAGGGTTTAGCCTCCTTGATCTCGTGGTAGATCTACTCTTGTACTACCCATATCATCAATATTAATCAAGCAGGACATAGGGTTTTACCTCCATCAAGAGGGCCCGAACCTGGGTAAAACATTGTGTCCCTTGTCTCCTATTACCATCCGCCTAGACGCACAGTTTGGGACCCCCTACCCGAGATCCGTCGGTTTTGACACCGACATTGGTGCTTTCATTGAGAGTTCCTTTGTGTCGTCACCTTTAGGCCCGATGGCTCCTTCGAGCATCAACGGCGATGCAGTTCAGGGTGAGACTTTTCTCCCCGCACAGATCTTCGTCTTCGGTGGCTTCGCACTACGGGCCAATTCACTTGGCCATCTGGAGCAGATCGAAAGCTACGCCCCTGGCCATCAGGCCAGGTTTGGAAGTTTAAACTACACGGCTGACGTCTGCGGGGACTTGATCTTCGACGGATTCGAGCCACAGCCGAGCACGCCGCACTGTCACGATGGGCATGATCTAGCTCTCCTGCCGAATAGTGCCCTGGGGGCCGCACACGCATTGGTTCCGACCCTTAATTCAGAGCCTACTGCGCCGATCGAGGATGAGTGGTTGGACGCCGCCTCGGGGGCTGCGATCCCAAAGACGATCAAGCCGAACACCAGCCCCGCACTCCGCAAGGCCCGTGACTCCGAGGGGACGGATTCCTCTCCGGACTCCGAGCCCTCCGCGCCCCTGCCGATCGAATCCGATTGGGTGCCGATCATGGAGTTTACCGCCGCGGACATCTTTCAGCACTCGCCCTTTGGTGATATTCTGAAGTCATTAAAGTCTCTCTCTTTATCAGGAGAGCCCTGGCCGGACTGCGATCAGCAAGGTTGGGATACGGACGATGAAGAAATTAAAAGCCCACCCACCACCCACTTTGTAGCACTGTCGATGATTTAACCGACATGCTCGACTTCGACTCCGAAGACATCGACGGTATGGACGCCGATGCAGGAGACGATCAAGAACCAGCACCTATAGGGCACTGGAAAGCCATCTCGTTGTATGACATATACGTGGTGGATACCCCAAAAGAAGGAGATGGCGATGGAACAGCGGGGGATGACCCCTCCAAGAAACAACCTAAGTGCCGGCGTTAGCGGCGCCGCTCTAAATCCCGCCAAAGCAAAAACGGTGATTCAGGCACGGGATATAATAACACTCTGGATAGAGCCGAAGAACACCCCCTCCAGCAAGATTCAACACAGGAGGATGGAGAAGCCAGCCCTCATGAGAGAGCGGCAGACAGAGAGGTCGAGGATGATAATTATATGCCTCCCTCCGAAGACGAGGCAAGCCTCGACGATGACGAATTCGTCGTGCCAGAGGATCCCGTCGAATAAGAGCGTTTCAAACGCAGGCTTATGGCCACGACAAGCAGCCTCAAGAAAAAGCAGCAACAGCTTAGAGCTAATCAAGATTTGCTAGCCGACAGATGGACTGAAGTCCTCGCGGCCGAAGAGTATGAACTCGAACGCCCCTCCAAGAGCTACCCAAAGCGCAGGTTGCTACCCCAATTAGAGAAGGAAGCACCTAAACCTACATCACCAGCGCATGATACGGCCGATCGGCCACCTCGTGGCCATGACAGAGAGTCCTCTCGGCCCTCCACTCAAGCCGCGCCCCGACGCCGCTCAAAATATGCTAAGGCACGGGAAAACGCGCCAGACCTGCGAGACATATTGGAGGACAAGGCGAGGAAAACAAGATCGATCTACGGATCGCGCGGGCGCCCCACGGCACGTGACGGTGATCGTCACTCCGGATATAATAAATCCGGCCGGGCTGAACACAATAGACAAAGCTCGTTTGAGCTGCGTCATGATATAGCCTAATACAGAGGCGCCGCACACCCACTATGCTTCACAGATGAAGTAATGGATCATAAAATCCCTGAGGGTTTCAAACCCGTGAACATCGAATCATATGATGGCACAACAGATCCTGCGGTATGGATCGAGGATTATCTCCTTCATATCCACATGGCCCGCGGCGATGATCTACATGCCATCAAATACCTCCCACTAAAACTTAAGGGACCAGCCCGGCATTGGCTTAATAGCTTGCCGGCAGAATCAATCGGTTCTTGGGAGGACCTGGAAGCCGCATTCCTCGACAATTTCCAGGGTACCTATGTGCGACCACCGGATGCCGATGACCTAAGCCACATAATCCAACAGCCAGAGGAATCGGCCAGGCAATTCTGGACACGGTTCCTAACAAAGAAAAACCAAATAGTCAACTGTCCGGACGCAAAGGCCCTAGCAGCCTTCAAGCATAATATCCGCGACGAGTGGCTTGCCCGGCACCTTGGACAGGAAAAGCCGAAATCTATGGCAGCCCTCACGACACTCATGACCCGCTTTTGCGCGGGAGAAGACAGCTGGATAGCTCGTAGCAATAACTTGACCAAGAACCTTGGTAATTCGGACACCAAGGACAAAAGTGGCAGGTCGCGTCGGAACAAGCAAAAGCGCCGCGTTAACAGCGACAGCAACGAGGATACGGCAGTCAATGCCGGATTCAGAGGCTACAAATCCGGTCAGCGGAAAAAGCCATTCAAGAAATACTCAGGGCCCGTCCAGTTTGGACCGAATACTCGACCGCTTGTGCCAGATACATGGCACCCCCGAAAAGCCAGCCAATCACACCAACAGGGATTGTTGGGTGTTCAAGCAGGCAGGCAAGTTAAATGCCGAAGATAGAGACAAGGGGCTGCGTAGCAACGACGAGGAGGAGCCCAGGCCGCTGAACAACAGCGGATAGAAGGGTTTTCCCCCACAAGTGCGGACGGTGAACATGATATACGCAACCCACATCCCCAAGAGGGAGCGGAAGCATGCGTTATGGGACGTATATGCGATGGAGCCAGTCGCCCCAAAGTTCAACCCATGGTCCTCCTGCCCGATCACCTTTGATCGAAGGGACCACCCCACTAGCATCCGTCATGGCGGGTTCGCCGCATTGGTTCTAGACCCAATTATTGACGGATTTCATCTCACAAGAGTCCTTATGGACGGCGGCAGCAGCCTGAACCTGCTTTACCAGGATACAGTGCGGAAAATGGGCATAGATCCCTCGAGGATTAAGCCCACCAAAACGACCTTTAAAGGCGTCATACCAGGTGTAGAGGCCAACTGTACAGGCTCAGTCACACTTGAAGTGGTCTTCGGATCTCCAGATAATTTCCGATGCGAGGAGTTAATCTTCGACATAGTCCCGTTCCGCAGTGGCTATCACGCACTGCTCGGGCGAATCGCATTTGCAAAGTTCAATGCGGTACCGCACTAGGCATACCTTAAGCTCAAGATGCCAGGCCCTCGAGGAGTAATCACGGTCAATGGAAACACCGAACGCTCCCTCCGAACGGAGGAGCACACGACGGCCCTCACAACGGAAGTACAAAGCAGCCTCTTTAGGCAGTTCTCCAGTCCGGCCGTTAAAAGGCCGGACACTGTCAAGCGCGCCTGGAGTAACCTACAACAAGACCGCCTGGCACGTTCTGAGCAGGCGTAGCAATCCGGCCCCAACCCCAGCCCTCGCGAAATAGCGAAACCAGTTCTTCACGTACATAACTACGCTCTTGAAATACCATGGGCACAGGGGGAGGGGCACCATCACGGCATGCCCAGAACACGGCTTAAACCGTACTAGGGGCTGCCGAATTCTTTTTTTAATTTTTAAATTTTCTCTTACTTTCAGGACTCCATTCTCCGGAAGGCCTGTCCGGCAGTACAATTGCCACACAAACGATACAAGAACCAGGGAAGCAGACAAGCCATGCCGCATTATGGAACTCCCAGGTGGTCTCTATCACGAGCAGTATACTATTTCGCATACAATTCCGTGGCCTGCCCCTGGACCGGACATGTTAAATAGTCCAACCTTTTTGCTTATCGCACTATTTGTATCGTTCTGCTTTGATCGCAGCCTTTCTATAAACAATGCATAGCTTTTGTCTATTTTTTGCATTACTCTTTTTTACAAATATATGTTCATTAATGACATGTTGCACCCGTACTTTGTGGTACGACAAATACACCAGGGGTTGTAGTACCCCTCCATATGGTGTGAGAAGTCCGAACACTTTAACAAGTGCGGCACCCCGAACTTATAGCATTATATGCATCGGCTCCGAATCATGTCTTGGGTAAATAGTTGGGTTTGCCCGGCTCCTATGTTTTGGTGCCTTATGTTCCGCTATATCGGCTAAGGTAGCACTAGGAGAACTACTGCGATTGTGCCCCAGTTGAGCTGGGCTGAGCACCTCAGTAGAGAAAGCTAAAACTGACTGTCATGATGAAGCGAGAGACCGGTCGTTGTTCGAGAGGTTTTTCGAGTCCCTAAAGAGTTATGACGCTTAGAGCGAGGAGTCGACTTTGTCCGGCCAAGGTGTGGATAGCGCCCCGAACTCGGTCTTCCGAATACTAGGGGCTTCGCCGAAATTTAAAATTATAGAATTCTATGGCTAAGTGAGAGTGTTCAAGCATTATAGTCCGATTGCCTTGTTCGTTGTGCTGAGCGCCTCCCTCGAAGGACCCAAACATGGGAAAAGGAGCGCTCAGGTTTATCCCGAACACCCCAGCACTAGTGGCATGGGGGCAGAAGCCGACGACTCACCATCTCTCAATTTTTGATAAACGGCCGCACAGAAGGTAATATTTTAAATTCAAAAAGCATTGCTTAGCGCATATGAACAAGTTTTCAGCGCACAGGACAAAACGAGCGAGTTTACTCAAAAATTACATCCCTGGTACATTCATCCGCCATAAGGCGGGCACCCTTCAGAACGTCCTTATAATAGTTCTCGGGCTTGCGATGCTCTTTCCCCGGTGGTGGCCCGTCCTTCACAAGCTTCTCACCATCCAGCTTGCCCTAGTGCACCTTAGCACGGGCAAGGGCCCTACGGGCACCTTCGATGCAGACGGGGCGCTTGATGACCTCGAGCCTTGGACAAGCCTCCACCAGCTGCCGCACCAACCCGAAGTAGCTCCCAGGCAGAGCCTCTCCAGGCCACAGCCGAACTATGAGGCCCTTCATGGCCTCTTCGGCCGCCTTGTGGAGCTCGACCAGCTGCTTCAGCTGGTCGCTCAAGGGCACAGGGTGTCCAGCCTCAGCATACTGAGACCAGAACACCTTCTCCGTCGAGCTACCCTCCTCGGCTCGGTAGAATGCGGCGGCATCGGATACGCTACGGGGAAGATCTGCGAATGCCCCTGGAGAGCTCCAGATTCGGGTAAGTAACAAGTAGCTTACTTTTATATGTCTGCTTTGCATAAAGAATGCCTTACCCGCCGCTATCTTTTTCATCACTTCTAACTCCTGGAGGGCCTTTCGGGATTCGGCCTTGGCAGACTTGGCACTTTCAATAGCCGCCGCAAGCTCGGACGCTCGCGTCCTTGAGTCAAGCTCCAAACTCTCATGTTTTTCCATGAGAGCCTGGAGCTCTTGCCGTACCTCACCAACTTGCGCCTCATATTTCTCCCGCTCGGTGCGCTCCATGGCCACTCTCTTCTCGGCCTCGGCTAGCGCTTGCTTGAGGGTTGCCACCTCAGTTGTGGCCCCTACAATAAGCCGCGTCAATCCTGTCCTTTTTTGCAATTGCATCTTTTATATATTTTTCTATAAGGTATCTCTTACCTTCTTTCTCCTCGAGCTGCCGCTTGGCAAGGCCGAGCTCTTGCTCAGACCGCTCGAGGCCCTGCTTCAGTGTGCCCACCTCCGTAGTCAGTGCGGCGGTCGCAAGCAGCGAAGCCTGCATACGCAAATTGACTCATTTTTTGTTAGACTCCTGCGAAATTTACTAGATCCTCTATTCGTCTTTTCTTTCCGAACGCCAAACAGAGCATCAGGGGCTACTATCTATGCGGTAATATTTTTTACATATTTTTTACTTACCTCGAAGCCTGTTAGAAGGCTGGCACAAGCTTCAGTCAGTCCGCTCTTGGCGGACTGAACCTTCTGGATCACCGCACTCATAATAGTGCGGTGCTCCTTGTCGATGGAGGCGCCTTTAAGCACCTCCAGCAGATTGTCCGGCGCCTCCGGTTGGACGAGGGCCGCCGGCTCAGTAGGCTTGCTCCTCTTGGAAGGAGTTCGCCTACCGCGGTCCAGAATCGTTGACGATTCCGGCGCGGTGTCCGGCTCAAAGCCGGACTTGGAGCCCTGGGGGGTCTTATCCCCTTTACTCCTGGAGTCCGGGAGGTCGCCTTGTGGCACCTCCAGGACCACCTCCTCCTGGCTTGGAACTTGTTGGGACAACACTTCGGCGTCGTCCGTGGGGCGGGGGGAGGTAGCCGTCGGAAGGGAATTCACATCCGACGAATCCAGGGAGCCGCTGGATGACTCGTCGAGCCTGGCCTTGGGCGGGCTACATAATTGTATTCGACATAAGGAAAGGCTGTGCCATAAAGGAGTACTATGAATCACTCTGGTATCCGAATACTTACGATTTCGCCGGGCGCTTGGCCCTGTGCGGCCACTCCTCTTCGCCCTCGTTGGCGTCGGTGGAGTAGTCCGAAGGAAGGGTCTTCCCCTTCTTGGACCCTTCGGCCTACCCTGTTGGGGTGGCCTTCCTCTTCTTTCCTCCCCCCGCTGGAGGGGGAGAGGTTTCTTCTTCTTCCTCCTCGTCTTCATGGGAGGAGGGCGTCTCGAAGTCGTCAGACGATGAGTTCGACACCACCATACGCCGGGAACTCTTTCGAGTCCCCGTGGCCTTCTTCTTGGCCTTCTTCTCCGGCACCACGTAAGGTGCCAGAGCCAGCAGCTTCGCTAAGTGAGCATTGGCTGGGTCTTCGGGCAGAGGGGCCGGACAGTCGATCTGTCCGGACTTCACCTGCCAATCATGTCAAAGGAAAGGGAGTTTAGATCCCGCATAGAGTCAAACTATGAAAAACCAACATCCTGTAAAAGGTAAAAATAGCTTACCTCGCCAGCGTGACGCTGCATACTGAATCCGCGGTCCTCGGAAGCGGATGCGGGAGCCTCCGCGCCTTTGAATAACACCTTCCAGGCGTCTTCATACATCGTGTCGTAGAGCCTGCTCAGGGTTGGGTGCTGCGCCGGGTCAAACTCCCACAGATTGAAATCCCGTTGTTGACACGGGAGGATCCGGCGGACGAGCATAACCTGGACTACATTGACAAGCTTGAGCTGCTTGTTCACCAGGGTTTGGATGCATTTTTGCAGTCCGGTTACTTCTCCTCTGTTGCCCCATGACAGGCCCGTCTCTTTCCAGGACGTGAGCCGCATGGGGGGTCTGGACCGGAACTCAGGGGCTGCGATCCATTCCGGATCGCGTGGCTCGGTGATGTAAAACCACCCTGACTGCCACCCCTTCAGGGTCTCCACAAAGGAGCCCTCGAGCCATAGGACGTTGGCCATCTTGCCCGCCATGGCGCCTCCGCACTCCGCCTGGTTGCCTCGCACCACCTTTGGCTTGACGTTGAAGGTCTTGAGCCATATGCCGAAATGGGGGCGGATGCAGAGGAAAGCCTCGCACACGACGATAAACGCCGAGATGTTGAGGACAAAGTTCGGGGCCAGATCGTGGAAATCCAGGCCATAGTAGAACATGAGCCCCCGGACGAAGGGGTGGAGAGGAAAACCCAGTCCATGGAGGAAGTGGGGAAGGAATACTACCCTCTTGTGGGGCCTTGGGGTGGGGAGGAGCTGCCCCTTTTTGGGAAGCCGGTGCGCGATGTCGTTAGACAAGTATCTGGCCTTCCTCAGTTTTTTGATATGGCCCTCCGTGACGGAGGAGACCATCCACTTGGCTCCCGCTCCAGACATGGCTGAAGAAGGTTGAGGTGGGAAGTGCGGGCTTGGGCGCTGGAGCTTGAGTGCGCGGAGAATGGATAAGCAAAGGAGGAAGAAGGCGTAGGTGAAAAAGGTGGATCCTTATCCCCTTATATGGGCGGATGCGGTTAAGCGTCCCCATCGGCCTGGTAAAACTCGCTTATCTCCCAAGCGCCGTGATAAATGGCGCGGTTGGGTTACCCACATCTGTATTGATGAGAATCCCGTAAATGAGGGGACATGATCTCTGCTTTGACAAAGACATGCCAAGGGAACCGCCTCGCAAAATGTGCTGAGGTGGGGGAGTAAAAACCATTCGAATAAAGCCTTGGCCGTAGTGTGATGTCACGCTACGGAATACGTCAGCAGATTAGATTTGTGTAAATATTATTCTCTCTATGGCAATATGTGGAAACTTATTTTGCAGAGCCGGACACTATCCTTAGTGTTTAAAATATTCTATGAAGTACTTGGAGGAGGAACCCGCCTTGCAATGCCGAAGACAATCTGCGCGCCGGACTCATCGTCATTGAAGCCTGGTTCAGGGGCTACTGAGGGAGTCCTAGATTAGGGGGTGTCCGGATGGCCGGACTATACCATCAGCCGGACTCCTGGACTAAGAAGATACAAGATTGAAGACTTCGTCCCGTGTCCGGAGGGAACTTTCCTTGGCGTGGAAGGCAAGCTTGGCGATGCGGATATTTAGATCTCCTACCATTGTAACCGACTTTGTGTAACCCTAACCCTCTCCGGTGTCTATATAAACCGGAGGGTTTTAGTCCGTAGGACAACATACAACAATCATACCACAGGCTAGCTTCTAGGGTTTAGCCTCCTTGATCTCGTGGTAGATCTACTCTTGTACTACCCATATCATCAATATTAATCAAGCAGGACGTAGGGTTTTACCTCCATCAAGAGGGCCCGAACCTGGGTAAAACATTGTGTCCCTTGTCTCCTGTTACCATCCGCCTAGATGCACAGTTCGGGACCCCCTACCCGAGATCCGCCGGTTTTGACATCGACAATCACCGTGGCGATGATTCCCCTCCCGATGGCACTCCGGCGCCACCGGAAGAGAGGAGGAGAGGTTCTCCCCCTTGTGCTTCCTCCTCCATGGCCTCCACCTTTTGGTCCTTGGCCTTCATGGTGATGAAGACCCCTCCGGGATACTCCTCCATGGCCACCGGTGATGATGGCCCCCTCCGGCAGGGTGCCGGAGAGGGCCCCGATTGGTTTTTCGTGGCTACAGAGGCTTGCGGCGGCGGAACTTCTGATCCAATCTCCCTCTGGAAGTTTTAGGTCACGAGAGTATATATGGGTGCAGGAGGTACGTCGGTGGACTTCTGGGCTGGCCACGAGGTAGGGGGGCGCGCCCCAGGGGGGTGGGCGCGCCCCCACCCTCGTGGGCAGCCCGGGACTCCCCTGGTGAGCTTCTGGTACTCCATGGGCTTCTTCTGGTCCAAAAACAGGTTCCGTGGAGTTTCAGGTCTTTTGGACTCCGTTTGATATTCCTTTTCTTTGAAACACTGAAATAGACAAAAAACAGCAAATCTGGGCTGGGCCTCCGGTTAATAGGTTAGTCCCAAAAGTAATATAAAAGTGGAAAATAAAGCCCAAGATAGTCCAAAACAGTAGATAATATAGCATGGAGAAATCAAAAATTATAGATACGTTGGAGACGTATCAAGACTCAATTGTGCTATCTTCACCAATGCGAAGATACTCATCGGCATAATCAGCCGGAACGCCATATGCAATCACCCGCATAGCTGCGGAGATTTTTTGATATGCACTAAATCCCTTTAAGCTTGAACAAGTTTCACAAAGAGGGATCGGCGCATTTGGTACCTTCTCCGGAAGAGGTGTGGAGGATATGTAGGATTATCCGCGAAATAGTCTTGCATCAACATCTCGTTCCCAAGATGGCGATTCCGAGGAATGCACAGATGCCCGACAGTAGATCCTCGCCTCCTCTTCTGGTGCTCGTCTTCATGTTCCTTCACGGCAAGTGCCATGACTAATGTTTGCTGCCGAAAGCTCGCAAGCATGGTCTCAACATCCGAGTCGTCCGAATCAGACGAATCGGATAGCAAGTACTTCTCACACGAGGTCAATTCCACCTACACGCACACCGGCGCGTCAATCTACTACACAGCTCGCAAAAACCACAAAAAAGGGACTAACCGGTGGCGGGTGATCCCGGGCATTTCTTGCTACCTCTTGAGCTTGCGTTGGTTTTCCCCGAAGAGGAGAGGATGATGCAGCAGAGTAGCGTAAGTATTTCCCTCAGTTTTTGAGAACTAAGGTATCAATCCAGTAGGAGGCCATGCTCAAGTCCCTCGTACCTGCACAAAAAGATAGCTACTCGCAACCAACGCGATTAGGGGTTGTCAATCCCTTCACGGTCACTTACGAGAGTGAGATCTGATAGAGATAATTTTTTTGGTATTTTTGGTATAAAGATGCAAAGTGAAAAGTAAAAGGCAAAGTAAAAAGCAAAGCAAGATTAATGTGATGGAGATTGATATGATGAGAATAGACCCAGGGGCCATAGGTTTCACTAGTGGCTTCTCTCAAGAGCATAAGTATTCTACGGTGAGTGAACAAATTACTGTTGAGCAATTGACAGAATTGAGCATAGTTATGAGAATATCTAGGCATGATCATGTATATAGGCATCACGTCCGTGACAAGTAGATCGAAACGATTCTGCTTCTACTACTATTACTCCACTCATCGACTGCTATCCAGCATGCATCTAGAGTATTAAGTTAAAAACAGAGTAACGCTTTAAGCAAGATGACATGATGTAGAGAGATAAATTCATGCAATATGAAATAAACCCCATCTTGTTATCCTCGATGGCAACGATATAATACGTGCCTTGCTGCCCCTTCTATCACTGGGAAAGGACACCGCAAGATCGAACCCAAAGCTAAGCACTTCTCCCATGGCAAGAACTACCAATCTAGTCGGCTAAACCAAACGGATAATTCGAAGAGACTTGCAAAGATAACCAATCATACATAAAAGAATTCAGAAAAGATTCAAATATTGTTCATAGATAGACTTGATCATAAACCCACAATTCATCGGTCTCAACAAACACACCGCAAAAAGAAGAAGATTACATCGAATAGATCTCCACGAGAGAGGGGGAGATCATTGTATTGAGATCCAAAAATAGAGAAGAAGTCATCTAGCTAATAACTATGGACCCGAAGGTCTGAGGTAAACTACTCACACTTCATCGGAGAGGCTATGATGATGCAGAAGCCCTCCGTGATGACGGCCCTCTCTGGCGGAGCTCCGGAACAGGCCCCAAGATGGGATCTCGTGGATACAGAAAGTAGCGGCAGTGGAATTAGGTTTTTGGCTCCTGTTCTGATCGTTTGGGGGTACGTGGATATATATAGGAGGAAGAAGTACATCGGTGGAGCTTCAGTGGGCCCACGAGGGTGGGGGGCGTGCCTGGGGTGTAGGGCGTGCCCCCCTACCTCGTGACCTCCTCGGGGCTTCCTTGGCATAGGGTCCAAGTCTCATGGGTCTTGTTCGGGAAGAAAATCACGTTCCAGAAAGGATTATTCTGTTTGGACTCCGTTTGATATTCCGTTTCTTCGAAACACTGAAATAGGCAAAAAAACAGCAACTCTGGGCTGGGCCTCCGGTTAATAGGTTAGTCCCAAAAATAATATAAAAGTGGAAAATAAAGCCCAATATAGTCCAAAATAGTAGATAATATAGCATGGAGCAATCAAAAATTATAGATACGTTGGAGACATATCAGGCATCCCCAAGCTTAATTCCTGCTCGTCCTCGAGTAGGTAAATGATAAAAAGAGAATTTTTGATGCGGAGTGCTACTTGGAATAATTTCAATGCAAAATTTCTTAATTGTGGTATGAATATTCAGAGTAGAAAGATTCAAGACAAAAGTTCATATTGACATAAAGAATAATAATACTTCAAGCATACTAATAAAGCAATTGTGTCTTCTCAAAATAACATGGCCAAAGAAAGTTATCCCTACAAAATTATATAGTCTAGCTATGCTCTATCTTCACCACACAAAGTATTTAAATCATGCACAACCCTGATGACAAGCCAAGCAATTGTTTCATACTCCAACTTCTTCAAAACTTTTTCAATCTTCACGCAATACATGAGCGTGAGCCATGGATATAGCACTATATATGGAATAGAAGGGTGGTTGTGGAGAAGACAAAAAGAGGGGAAGATAGTCTCACATCAACTAGGCGTATCAACGGGCTATGGAGATGCCCATCAATAGATATCAATGTTAGTGAGTAGGGATTGCCATGCAACGGATGCACTAGAGCTATAAGTATACGAAAGCTCATCAAAAGAAACTAAGTGGGTCTGCATCCAACTTGCTTGCTCACGAAGACCTAGGGCAATTTTGAGGAAGCCCATCATTGGAATATACAAGCCAAGTTCTATAATGAAAAATTCCCACTAGTATATGAAAGTGACATAACGAGAGACTCTCTATCATGAAGATCATGGTGCTACTTTGAAGCACAAGTGTGGTAAAAGGATAGTAACACTGTCCCTTCTATCTTTTTCTCTCATCATTTTTTTATTTGGGCCCTTTTTTCTTTTTTTTATGGCCTCTTTTTTTCGTCCGGAGTCTCATCCCGACTTATGGGGGAATCATAGTCTCCATCATTCTTTCCTCACTTGGGACAATGCTCTAAAAAATAATGATCATCACACTTTTATTTTTCTTACAACTCAACAATTACAACTTGATACTTAGAACAAATATGGCTCTATATGAATGCCTCCGGCGGTGTACCGGGATATGCAATGAATCAAGAGTGACATGTATGAAAGAATTATGAACGGTGGCTTTGCCACAAATACGATGTCAACTACATGATCATGCTAGCAATATGACAATAATGGAGCGTGTCATGATAAACGGAACGGTGGAAAGTTGCATGGCAATATCTTGGAATGGCTATGGAAATGCCATAGTAGGTAGGTATGGTGGCTGTTTTGAGGAAGGTATATGGTGGGTGTATGATACCGGCGAAAGGTGTGCGGTATTAGAGAGGCTAGCAATGGTGGAAGGATGGGAAAAAGTGCATATAATCCATGGACCCAACATTAGTCATAAAGAACTCATATACTTATTGCAAAAATCTAGAAGTTATCAAAGCAAAGTATTACGCGCATGCTCCTAGGTGGATAGATTGGTAGGAAAAGACCATCGCTCGTCCCCGACCGCCACTCATAAGGAATACAATCAATAAATAAATTATGCTCCGACTTCATCACACAACGGTTCACCATACGTGCATGCTACGGGAATCACAAACTTCAACACAAGTATTCTTAAAATTCACAACTACTAAACTAGCATAACTCTAATATTATCACCTCCATATCTCAAAACAATTATCATGCTTCAATCTTCTCTTAGTATTCAACGCACTCAAAAGAAAATTTCACAAATCTTGAATACCAAGCATATTAATATTAAGCAAATTACCATGCTATTAAGACTCTCAAAATAATTTAAGTGAAGCATGAGAGATCAATAGTTTCTTTAAAACAAACCACCACCGTGCTCTAAAAGATCTAAGTGAAGCACATAGAGCAAAATTACAACGCTCAAAAGATATAAGTGAAGCGCATAGAGCAAAACTACATAGCTCAAAAAATATAAGTGAAGCACATAGAGTATTCTATCAATTTCCAATTCATGTATGGCTCTCTCAAAAGGTGTGTACAGCAAAGTATGATTGTGGCACACTAACAAACAAAGACACAAATAATACAAGACGCTCCAAGCAAAACACATATCATGTTGATGAATAAAAATATAGCTCCAAGTAAATTACCGATGGAAGTGGACGAAAGAGGGGATGCCTTCCGGGGCATCCCCAAGCTTTGACTTTTTGGTGTCCTTGGATTATCTTGGGGGTACCATGGGCATCCCCAAGCTTAGGATCTTTCCACTCCTTATTCCATAATCCATCAAAAGAATTCACCCAAAACTTGAAAACTTCACAACACAAAACTCAATAGAAATCTCGTGAGCTCCGTTAAAGAAAGAAAATAAAAGACCACTTCAAAGTACTGTAATGAACTCATTATTTATTTATATTGGTGTTAAACCTACTGTATTCCAACTTCTATATGGATTATAAAATATTTTACTAACCATAGATTCATCAAAATAAGCAAACAACACATGAAAAACAGAATCCGTCAAAAACAGAATAGTCTGTAGTAATCTGTAACTAACGCAAACTTCTGGAACTCCAAAAAATCTACCAAAATTAGACGACCTAGAAAATTTGTTTATTGATCATCAGCAATTGGAATCAGTATTTTATCATGTTCTGATAATTTTTAATAATTCGGGCACTGAACGCAAAGTTTCTGGAAATTACAGCAAGATCAAATAACTATCATCCAAGAAGATCTAATAGGTCTAACTTGGCACAAACACTAACTAAACACAAAACCACATCCAAACAGAAGGTAGATGGGTTATTTATTCCCTAACAGAAGAAAAAACACAACAAACTAAAAATAAAATTGGGTTGCCTCCCAACAAGCGCTATCGTTTAACGCCCCTAGCTAGGCATTGAGATTTCAATGATGCTCATAAGAAAGACAAGAATTGAAGCACAAAGAGAGCATCATAAAGCACGTGACAAATACATATAAGTCTAACATACTTCCTATGCATAGGCATCTTATAGGCAAACAAATTATCAAGGCAAGCAAAAACTAGCATATGCAAGGAAGCGGAAAGAAACAATAGCAATCTCAACATAAAGAGATGTAATTTAGTAACATGAAAATTCCTACAACCATATTTTCCTCTCTCATAATAATTACATGTAGGATCATAAGAAAATTCAAAAGTATAGCTATCACAAAACATATTCTCAACATGATCCACATGCATGCAAAGTTGACACTCTTCCAAGATAGTGGGATTAACATTAACTAAAGTCATGACCTCTCCAACCCACTTTTATCAAAAATTTCATAAGATTGAATATTCTCCAAATATGTGGGATCTAAAGTTGACACTCCTCCAAACCCACTTTCAATATTATTGCAAAAACATTATCAATCTCATATTCATCATGGGGCTTAAATAAATTTTCAAGATCATAAGAAGAATCTCCCCAATCATGACTATTGGACATAGCAAAACTAGCATCCCCAAGCTTAGGGTTTTGCATATTATTAGCATAATCTACATCCATAGGATTTATAATAAGATCATTGCAATCATGCTTTTTATTCAAAGATCTATCGTGAATTGTTTCATAAAGTGCTTTATCATAATTTTTAGATTCATGAATTTCAGGCAAAACCTTATAAAGATAATCTAGTGCACTCAACTCACTAGCAATAGGTTCATCATAATTGGATCTCTTAAAGAGATTGGCAAGTGGATGAGGATCCATAAACTCTTAGCAAGCGAAGATGCAAGCAAAAAGAAGGCACATGGTAACACAAGATTGAACGGAGGAAGGGCGAATAAAACGGCAAGGGTGAAGTGGGGGAGAGGAAAACGAGAGGCAAATGGCAACTAATGTAATGCGAGAGATACGGATTGCGATGGGTACTTGGTATGTTGACTTTTTTGCGTAGACTCCCTGACAACGGCGCCAGAAATGGCTCATTGTCGGGAGTCCAAATCTTGACTTTGCGAAAGCCTCCCCGGCAACGGCGCCAGAAGTTCTTCTTGCTACCTCTTGAGCTTGCGTTGGTTTTCCTCGAAGAGGAGAGGATGATGCAACAGAGTAGCGTAAGTATTTCCCTCAGTTTTTGAGAACCAAGGTATCAATCCAGTAGCAGGCCATGCTCAAGTCCCTCATACTTGCACAAAACGATAGGTACTCGCAACCAACGCGATTAGGGGTTGTCAATCCCTTCATGGTCACTTACGAGAGTGAGATCTGGTAGAGATAATATTTTTGGTATTTTTGGTATAAAGATGCAAAGTGAAAAGTAAAAGGCAAAGTAAAAAAGCAAAGCAAGATTAATGTGATGGAGATTGATATGATGAGAATAGACCCGGGGGCCATAGGTTTCACTAGTGGCTTCTCTCAAGAGCATAAGTATTCTACGGTGGGTGAACAAATTACTGTTGAGCAATTGACAGAATTGAGCATAGTTATGAGAATATCTAGGCATGATCATGTATATAGGCATCACGTCCGTGACAAGTAGATCGAAATGATTCTGCATCTACTACTATTACTCCACTCATCGACCGCTATCCAGCATGCATCTAGAGTATTAAGTTAAAAATAGAGTAACGCTTTAAGCAAGATGACATGATGTAGAGAGATAAATTCATGCAATATGAAATAAACCCCATCTTGTTATCCTTGATGGCAATGATACAATACGTGCCTTGCTGCCCATTCTGTCACTGGGAAAGGACACCGCAAGATCGAACCCAAAGCTAAGCACTTCTCCCATGGCAAGAACTACCAATCTAGTCGGCCAAACCAAACAAATAATTCGAAGAGACTTGCAAAGATAACCAATCATACATAAAAGAATTCAGAAAAGATTCAAATATTGTTCATAGATAGACTTGATCATAAACCCACAATTCATCGGTCTCAACAAACACACCGCAAAAAGAAGAAGATTACATCGAATAGATCTCCACGAGAGAGGGGGAGATCATTGTATTAAGATCCAAAAATAGAGAAGAAGTCATCTAGCTAATAACTATGGACCCGAAGGTCTAAGGTAAACTACTCACACTTCATCGGAGAGGCTATGATGATGTAGAAGCCCTCCGTGATGACGGCCCTCTCCGGCGGAGCTCCGGAATAGGCCCCAAGATGGGATCTCGTAGATACAGAAAGTTGCGGCGGTGGAATTAGGTTTTTGGCTCCTGTTCTGATCGTTTGGGGATACGTGGATATATATAGGAGGAAGAAGTACGTCGGTGGAGTTTCGATGGGCCCACAAGGGTGGGGGGCGCGCCTGGGGGTGTAGGGCGCGCCCCCCTACCTCGTGACCTCCTCGGGGATTCCTTGGCGTAGGGTCCAAGTCTCATGGGTCTTGTTCGGGAAGAAAATCACGTTCCAGAAAGGATTATTTTGTTTGGACTCCTTTTGATATTCCGTTTCTTCGAAACACTGAAATAGGCAAAAAAATAGCAATTCTGGGCTTGGCCTCCGGTTAATAGGTTAGTCCCAAAAATAATATAAAAGTGGAAAATAAAGCCCAATATATTCAAAACAGTAGATAATATAGCATGGAGAAATCAAAAATTATAGATACGTTGGAGACGTATCAGGCGACGAGGGGGTGCGCTCGATGGTGGTCGATCCCCGGCGGCGGCGGCGAGGGGGGTGGTGTTGGGGAACGTTGCAGAAAACAAAAATTTTCCTACATTTTCACCAAGATCCATCTATGAGTTCATCTAGCAACGAGTGATCGGATGCATCTACATACCTTTGTAGATCGCGAGCGGAAGCGTTCACTAGAACGTGGATGATGGAGTCGTACTCGCCGTGATCCAAATCACCGATGACCAAGTGCCGAACGGACGGCACCTCCGCGTTCAACACACGTACGGAGCGGATGACGTCTCCTCCTTCTTGATCCAGCAAGGGGGAAGGAGAGGTTGAGGAAGATGGCTCCAGCAGCAGCACGATGGCGTGGTGGTGGTGGAGCAGCAGTACTCCGGCAAGGCTTCGCCAAGCTCGTGACGGAGGAGGAGAGGTGTTGGGGAGGGGAGGGGCTGCGCCTTGGATGTGTGTGGCAGCCCTCCCCTCGCCCCTCTATTTATAGGGGAAGGGAGAAGGGGGGTCGGTCCCTCTAGATGAGATCTAGAGGGGGGCGGCGGCCAAGGGGAGGGGGCTTGCCCCCCAAGCAAGGGGGGCGCCGCCCTCAGGGTTTCCCCCAACCCTAGGCGCATGAGCCCTAGGGGGGAGTGGCGCCCCAGCCCACTTTGGGCTGGTTCCCTTCCTCATACAGCCCATAAGGCCCTCCGGGAGAGGTGGCCCCTCCCGGTGGACCCCCGGAACCCCTCCGGTGGCCCCGGTACAATACCGATATGCCCCCGAACCTTTCCGGTGACCGTATGACAACTTCCCATATATAAATCTTTACCTCCGGACTATTCCGGAACTCCTCGTGACGTCCGGGATCTCATCCGGGACTCCGAACAACATTCGGTAATCACATATAAGTCTTCCTAATAACCCCAGCGTCACCGAACCTTAAGTGTGTAGACCCTACGGGTTCGGGAGACACGCAGACATGACCGAGACGACTCTCCGGTCAATAACCAACAGCGGGATATGGATACCCATGTTGGCTCCCACACGCTCCTCGATGATCTCATCGGATTAACCACGATGTCGAGGATTTAATCAACCCTGTATACAATTCCCTTTGTCAATCGGCATGTTACTTGCCCGAGATTCGATCGTCGGTATCCCAATACCTCGTTCAATCTCGTTACCGGCAAGTCACTTTACTCGTACTGTAATGCATGATCCCGTGATCAAACACTTTGATCACATTGAGCTCATTATGATGATGCATTACCGAGTGGGCCCAGTGATACCTCTCCGTCATACGGAGTGTCAAATCCCAGTCTCGATCCATGTCAACACAACAGATACTTTCGGAGATACTCATAGTATACCTTTATAGTCACCCAGTTACGTTGTGACGTTTGGCATACCCAAAGCACTCCTACGGTATCCGGGAGTTACACGATCTCATGGTCTAAGGAATAGATACTTGACATTGGAAAAGCTCTAGCAAACGAACTATACGATCTTTGTGCTATGCTTAGGATTGGGTCTTGTCCATCACATCATTCTCCTAATGATGTGATCTCGTTATCAATGACATCCAATGTCCATAGTCAGGAAACCATGACTATCTGTTGATCAACGAGCTAGTCAACTAGAGGCTTACTAGGGACATGTTGGTGTCTATATATTCACACATGCATGGATAAAAGACAATTATCATGAACAAGGAAATATAATAATAATGCTTTTATTATTGCCTCTAGGGCATATTTCCAACAGTCTCCCACTTGCACTAGAGTCAATAATCTAGTTACATTGTGATGAATCGAACACCCATAGAGTTCTGGTGTTGATCATGTTTTGCTCTAGGGAGAGGTTTAGTCAACGGATCTGCGACATTCAGATCCATATGCACTTTGCAAATTTCTATGTCTCCATCTTGAACATTTTCACGAATGGAGTTGAAGCGACGCTTGATGTGCCTGGTCTTCTTGTGAAACCTGGGCTCCTTGGCAAGTGCAATAGCTCCAGTGTTGTCACAGAAGAGTTTGATCGGCCCCGACGCATTGGGTATGACTCCTAGGTCGGTGATGAACTCCTTCACCCAAATTTCTTCATGCGCTGCCTCCGAGGCTGCCATGTACTCCGCTTCACATGTAGATCCCGCCACGACGCTCTGCTTGCAGCTGCACCAGCTTACTGCTCCACCATTCAACATATACACGTATCCGGTTTGTGAATTGGAGTCATCCAGATCTGTGTCGAAGCTAGCGTCGACGTAACCCTTTACGATGAGCTCTTCGTCACCTCCATAAACGAGAAACATGTCCTTAGTCCTTTTCAGGTACTTCAGGATATTCTTGACCGCTGTCCAGTGTTCCTTGCCGGGATTACTTTGGTACCTTCCTACCAAACTTACGGCAAGGTTTACATCAGGTCTGGTACACAGCATGGCATACATAATAGACCCTATGGCTGAGGCATAGGGGATGACACTCATCTCTTCTATATCTTCTGCCGTGGTCGGGCATTGAGCTGAGCTCAATTTCACACCTTGCAACACAGGCAAGAACCCCTTCTTGGACTAATCCATATTGAACTTCTTCAATATCTTTTTAAGGTATGTGCTTTGTGAAAGACCTATGAGGCGTCTCGATATATCTCTATAGATCTTGATGTCTAATATATAAGCAGCTTCTCCAAGGTCCTTCATTGAAAAACTCTTATTCAAGTAGGCCTTAATGCTGTCCAAAAGTTCTATATCATTTCCCATCAAAAGTATGTCATCTACATATAATATGAGAAATGCTACAGAGCTCCCACTCACTTTCTTGTAAACGCAGGCTTCTCCATAAGTCTGCATAAACCCAAACGCTTTGATCATCTCATCAAAGTGAATGTTCCAACTCCGAGATGCTTGCACCAGCCCATAAATGGATCGCTGGAGCTTGCACACCTTGTTAGCATTCTTAGGGTCGACAAAACCTTCCGGCTGCATCATATACAGTTCTTCCTTAAGATAACCGTTAAGGAATGCCGTTTTGACGTCCATTTGCCATATCTCATAATCATAGTATGCGGCAATTGCTAACATGATTCGGACGGACTTCAGCTTCGCTACGGGAGAGAAAGTCTCATCGTAGTCAACCCCTTGAACTTGCCGATAACCCTTAGCGACAAGTCGAGCTTTATAGATGGTAACATTACCATCCGCGTCCGTCTTCTTCTTAAAGATCCATTTGTTTTCTATCGCTTGCCGATCATCGGGCAAGTCTGTCAAAGTCCATACTTTGTTTTCATACATGGATCCTATCTCGGATTGCATGGCCTCTAGCCATTTGTTGGAATCTGGGCCCGCCATCGCTTCTTCATAGTTCGAAGGTTCACCGTTGTCTAACAACATGATCTCCAAGACAGGGTTGCCGTACCACTCTGGTGCGGAACGTGTCCTTGTGGACCTACGAAGTTCAGTAGTAACTTGATCTGAAGTTTCATGATCATCATCATTAACCTCCTCTCTAATCGGTGGAGGCACCACAGAAACATTTTCTTGAGCTGCGCTACTCTCCGATTCAAGAGGTAATACTTCATCAAGTTCCACTTTCCTCCCACTTACTTCTTTCGAGAGAAACTCATTCTCTAGAAAGGATCCGTTCTTGGCAACAAAGATCTTGCCTTCGGATCTTAGGTAGAAGGTATACCCAATGGTTTCCTTAGGGTATCCTATGAAGACGCATTTTTCCGACTTGGGTTCGAGCTTTTCAGGTTGAAGTTTCTTGACATAAGCATCGCATCCCCAAACTTTTAGAAACGACAGCTTAGGTTTCTTCCCAAACCATAATTCATACGTTGTCGTCTCAACGGATTTAGACGGTGCCCTATTTAAAGTGAATGTAGCTGTCTCTAGAGCGTATCCCCAAAATGATAGCGGTAAATCTGTAAGAGACATCATAGATCGCACCATATCCAATAGAGTGTGATTACGACGTTCGGACACACCGTTACGTTGAGGTGTTCCAGGCGGCGTGAGTTGTGAAACGATTCCACATTTCCTTAAGTGTGTGCCAAATTCGTGACTTAAATATTCTCCTCCACGATCTGATCGTAAAAACTTTATTTTTCGGTCACGTTGATTCTCTACCTCATTCTGAAATTCCTTGAACTTTTCAAAGGTCTCAGACTTGTGTTTCATCAAGTAGATATACCCATATCTACTCAAGTCATCAGTAAGAGTGAGAACATAACGATATCCTCCGCGAGCCTCAACACTCATTGGACCGCACACATCAGTATGTATGATTTCCAATAAGTTGGTTGCTCGCTCCATTGTTTTGGAGAACAGAGACTTGGTCATTTTGCCCATGAGGCATGGTTCGCTTGTGTCAAATGATTCATAATCGAGAGACTCTAAAAGTCCATCAGCATGGAGCTTCTTCATGCGCTTGACACCAATGTGACCAAGGCGGCAGTGCCACAAGTATGTGGGACTATCGTTATCAACTTTACATCATTTGGTATTCACACTATGAATAGGTGTATCATCACGTACGAGATTCATTAAGAATAAACCATTGACCATCGGAGCATGACCATAAAACATATCACTCATATAAATAGAACAACCATTATTCTCGGATTTAAATGAGTAGCCATCTTGTATTAAACGAGATCCAGATACAATGTTCATGCTCAAACTTGGCACTAAATAACAATTATTGAGGTTTAAAACTAATCCCGTAGGTAAATGTAGAGGTAGCGTGCCGACGGCGATCACATCGACCTTGGAACCATTCCTGACGCGCATCGTCACCTCGTCCTTCACCAGTCTCCGCTTCAGCTCCTGTTTTGAGTTACAAATATGAGCAACGGCACCGGTATCAAATACCCAGGAGCTACTACGAGCACTGGTAAGGTACACATCAATTACATGTATATCACATATACCTTTAGTGTTGCCGGCCTTCTTGTCTGCTAAGTATTTGGGGCAGTTCCGCTTCCAGTGACCCTTCCCTTTGCAATAAAAGCACTTAGTCTCAGGCTTGGGTCCATGCTTTGACTTCTTCCCGGCAACTGGTTTACCGGGCGCGGCAACATCCTTGCAGTCCTTCTTGAAGTTCTTCTTACCCTTGACTTTCTTGAACTTGGTGGTTTTATTGACCATCAACACTTGATGTTCCTTTTTGATTTCTACCTCCGCTGATTTCAGCATAGCAAATACTTCAGGAATGGTCTTTTCCATCCCCTGCATATTGTAGTTCATCACAAAGCTCTTGTAGCTAGGTGGGAGCGACTGAAGGATTCTGTCAATGACCGCCTCGTCTGGGAGGTTAATCTCCAGCTGAGTCAAGCGCTTGTGTAACCCAGACATCTTGAGTATGTGTTCACTGACAGAACTAGTTTCCTCCATCTTACAACTAAAGAACTTGTCGGAGATTTCATATCTCTCGACCCGAGCATGAGCTTGGAAAACCATTTTCAGCTCTTCGAACATCTCATATGCTCCGTGTTGCTCAAAACGCTTTTGGAGCCCCGGTTCTAAGCTGTAAAGCATGCCGCACTGAATGAGGGAGTAATCATCAGCACGCTGCTACCAAGCATTCATAACGTCTTGGTTCTCTGGGACGGGTGCATCACCTAGCGGTGCTTCTAGGACATATTGTTTCCTGGCAGCTATGAGGATGATCCTCAGGTTCCGGGCCCAGTCTGTATAGTTGCTGCCATCGTCTTTCAGCTTGGTTTTCTCTATGAACGCGTTGAAGTTGAGGTTGACATTAGCGTTGGCCATTTGATCTACAAGATATTTATGCAAAGATTTTAGACTAAGTTCATGATAATTAAGTTCATCTAATCAAATTATTTAATGAACTCCCACTCAGATTAGACATCCCTCTAGTCATCTAAGTGAAACATGATCCGACTCGACTAGGCCGTGTCCGATCATCACGTGAGACGGACTAGTCATCATCGATGAACATCTCCATGTTGATCGTATCTTTCATACGACTCATGTTCGACCTTTCGGTCCCTTGTGTTCCGAGGCCATGTCTGTACATGATAGGCTCGTCAAGTTAACCTAAGTGTTTGCATGTGTAAATCTGTCTTACACCCGTTGTATGTGAACGTTGGAATCTATCACACCCGATCATCACGTGGTGCTTCGAAACAACGAACTGTCGCAACGGTGCATAGTTAGGGGGAACACTTTCTTGAAATTATTATGAGGGATCATCTTATTTACTACCGTCGTTCTAAGTAAACAAGATGCAAAAACATGATAAACATCACATGCAATCAAATAATAATAGTGACATGATATGGCCAATATCATATAGCTCCTTTGATCTCCATCTTGGGGCTCCATGATCATCTTGTCACCGGCATGACACCATGATCTCCATCATCATGATCTCCATCATCGTGTCTCCATGAAGTTGCTCGCCAACTATTACTTCTACTACTATGGCTAACACGTTTAGCAATAAAGTAAAGTAATTTACATGGCGTTTCCAATGACACGCAGGTCATACAAAAAATAATGACAACTCCTATGGCTCCCGCCGGTTGTCATACTCATCGACATGCAAGTCATGATTCCTATTACATGAACATGATCTCATACATCACATATATATCATTCATCATTCATCACAACTTTGGCCATATCATATCACAAAGCACTTGCTGCAAAAACAAGTTAGACATCCTCTAATTGTTGTTGCAAGTTTTACGGGGCTGCAATAGGGTTCTAGCAAGAACGTTTTCTTACCTACGTAAAATCCACAACGTGATTTGTCAACTTCTATTTACCCTTCATAAGGACCCTTTTCGTCGAATCCGCTCCAACTAAAGTGGGAGAGACAGACACCCGCCAGCCACGTTATGCAACTAGTGCATGTCAGTCGGTGGAACCGGTCTCACGTAAGCGTACGTGTAAGGTTAGTCCGGGCCGCTTCATCCCACAATACCGCTGAAACAAAATAAGACTAGTAGCGGCAAGAAAGTTGACAACATCTACGCCCACAACAATTGTGTTCTACTCGTGCAAAGAGAACTACGCATAGACCTAGCTCATGATGCCACTGTTGGGGAACGTTGCAGAAAACAAAAATTTTCCTACGTTTTCACCAAGATCCATCTATGAGTTCATCTAGCAACGAGTGATCGGATGCATCTACATACCTTTGTAGATCGCGAGCGGAAGCGTTCACTAGAACGTGGATGATGGAGTCGTACTCGCCGTGATCCAAATCACCAATGACCAAGTGCCGAACGGACGGCACCTCCGCGTTCAACACACGTACGAAGCGGATGACGTCTCCTCCTTCTTGATCCAGCAAGGGAGAAGGAGAGGTTGAGGAAGATGGCTCTAGCAGCAGCACGACGGCGTGGTGGTGGTGGAGCATCAGTAATCCGGCAGGGCTTCGCCAAGCTCGTGACGGAGGAGGAGAGGTGTTGGGGAGGGGAGGGGCTGTGCCTTGCATGTGTGTGGCAGCCCTCCCCTCGCCCCTCTATTTATAGGGGAAGGGAGAAGGGGGGCCGGCCCCTCTAGATGAGATCTAGAGGGGGGCGGCGGCCAAGGGGAGGGGGCACTAGTAGAAAAAGGGCCTATAGTCCCGGTTCGTAAGGGCCTTTAGTCCCGGTTCCTGAACCGGGACTAAAGTGTCGGTACTAATGCCCCGACCCTTTAGTCCCGGTTCAATCCAGAACCGGGACTGATGGCCCTCCACGTGGGAAGTGCGCAGAGCCCAGTCAGTAGACCCTTTGGTCCCGGTTGGTGGCACCAACCGGGACCAATAGGCATCCACGCGTCAGCATTTCTGTGGCTGGGGTTTTTGTTTTTTTTTTGAAAGGGGGGGGGGTTTGGGGGTTTTGGGGGGTTAATTTAGGTGTTTCATATATTGTGTTAGCTAGGTATAATTAATAGAGAGAAGTGTCCTCTCTTATGTCCGTGCTTGGTCGATGCTACGTATTATACATACGTATAGAGAGGACTAGACACGCTGGCTAGCTAGTAAGCAAACGAAGGAAACAGAAGATCGTGATGAACATATATGCATACAGAGAGAAGTGATATCGACCACCTCTCTTTCTCCGAGAGATTGGTCGAACAACAAGTTCTCGTATATCTATCTGACACTACCGGCTACATATATACAGTAATTATCTCTTACAAATATAATCATACGGACTCAGGGTCAACATAGAATTCTCCGTCTTCAGGGATCACGTGGTCAAGAAAGAATGCCGCCAATTCCTCTTGAATTCCTCGCATGCAAGCTGGTGCTAGGAGTTCATCCCGCTTCCGAAACATCTAATTTAAAGAAGGGGGTCAATACATATATATATGAATGAATGAAACTCAACACAAATGATGATAATAAAATAAAATTGTGAATGTTGTTATTTACGTACTTCATATTGTTCGTCAGTGTAGCCCCGCTCACAGGTCGTGTGGCGGATGGACTCGCAAACATAGTATCCACAGAAATCATTCCCTTGTTCCTGCCACAACCACTTTACAAGAAATAGAGGTTAATCAAACTGATAAGCAAGAATGCCAAATGGTATTGATGAAACTAGCGCTTGAATGAATAGTAGGTGCGCTTAAAATGCTACTATAGCTAGTACTTACTTTCGGGTGTCTAAATTGCAGCTCCTTCGGCAGTCCCGGAGCTTTTCTGGTGAATTTTCTCCAAACCCTGCTGGACAAAGAAAATAATTAGTTGATATATCAGGAAATGAACAAAGTTGCTGATATGGTGGATAATGATCGATTTAACTTACTTCTCGAGTATTTGAGTCATGTCTGCATAGTCCTTGGGATCTTTTCGTCTTGAGTCCAAGACGGTTACTAGTCCCTGCTCAAGCTTAATATGTAGGAGAATATAGTGGAAACTGCACACGCATGCATAACTCATCAATTACATTAGTATAACCTTGACTAATATATAAGGGAAACCGAATACACACAAGACAGTAACACTCACTTGAAGTTGTAAGGAAAGAGTATTATATCTTTGTTTTGATTTATTATCAACGATTGTAGCATGCTGGCCTCGGTTTCTGCGGCATGAAATTTAACCTGAGTTGCATCTATGAGATATGTGTTAATGAACCCAATATCACCGACTTGTCTTTTCTTCAATTCGACGATCGTCAATCTGCATAATATAGTGAGGATGATTATAAATACATGCAATGAAAGAGCTGAGCTATATGGAGAGACTTAATGACAGAAGTAGTAGTACTTACAGACAGTAGCAGGTGACCGTTGCTTTATCGAGGGCCAATTGATTGAAAAACTGATAGAACTCCTCAAATGGAACAGGCAACAGATCAATTCCAACAAGGTCATGCTCCTTTTTAACTTTCAAATAAAAAGTACTCCTCCCCCCAGAGTCCCTGCAGATTTTCAAGTACCAATCATGCAATCTTCGCATCATCGTTGATAGAGATCTTTCATCTTTGACGAGAGGCTTCCTGTACTCGTATCTTTGTATCTGCATCTCCATGGGTTCATAATGTACTTCGTCGGGCAGGTAATCTGCAAGATTGCTATAACCGGGCACCATCCTCGGATCATTAGTGACGTTCTGGCTAGGCACCTTGAGCGAGGGGCATGATTGCTTTGCTTGTTTGCCGAGCTGGGCAATTTGTTTCCCAGCTCGTCGTTCTTTCAGCCTTTGATCACTGACAGTACTTCCCGACCGCTCCGCTTCGGCAAATTCCTTTCCAATAATGCGGTCATAGTTTCCTTTCGGCGGATCAGACTTTGGTGGTTTTGTCAGGGCAGCCAGAGTGCGCTTCACTTTCACCCGATCTACCTTCTCCTCCGGAGGTGGATGTTTCTTTGCTTTCACCCCTTCAAAGAATTTCCTCACTTCTTCTCGCGCGATCTCGGTGTTCTCCTCCTGGGTCCTCTCGTATGGTAACTTCTCTAGAGTCTTCAGAGAAGGACCGAATCTGTATGTCCGACCGCCTTTGGTTGTACTGCTAGACGCCGACCGAGCAGACGGAGCAGTTGTCTTCTTTACTTGCTTAAGAGGCGGAGGAGAAGGACTACGACGCGCCGGAGCAGCTGGAGCGGCGGCAGGTCTCTTCCGCCCTTGCTGACGAGGCGGAGAAGGAGGAGGCTGGCTGCTCGGGCGCGTCGGCGCAGGCGGAGAAGGAGGCGGAGTGCTGCCACGCGCCGGAGAAGGAGCCGGCCGAGGGCCCTGATCGTCACTCGCCGGAGGAGGAGGTGGTGGAGGAGGCAGAGTGCCCTGACTCGCCGGAGGAGGAGGAGGAGGCGGAGGCGTCTAGTTCGGAAGGTTGATGAGCTCCTTCCGCCATAGGCATGGAGTCTTCAAAGCAGACCCCAGCCGAGTCTCCCCTTCACCGGTAGGGTGGTCAAGCTAGAGGTCCTCAAATCCCTCCGTTATCTCATCTACCATCACCCTAGCATATCCTTCTGGAATCGGCCGGCAGTGAAAAGTTGCACCGAGTTCAGTAGGATAAACAGAGCCAACAGCCGCCTTAACCTTCAAATTCATCCATTGCGTCATAAGGTGGAAATTTTGAGACTCCATGATAGCATCCACGGGATAGCTGGCAGGAGCCGTCAAGGCATGCTCCGGCCGAAGCAGCTCGGTGGAAGCCACGCTGCTTCTGCGCTGAGATGGCGGGGTAGCTTCGGGGGAGGCTTCGGCAGTACGTTTACTGCGATTTGCTTCTCGTTCCTCTATCGCGTCTACCCTTGCTTGCAGCGCCTGCATTTGGGTCTGCTGCACTTTTTCCTCCTCTCATGGGATTTGTAACTGCCTGCATCCGGAAACCCAACCTTCCACGGAACGGAGCCTGGCATGCCTCGTGTCCGTCCAGGGTGCTCAGGATTCCCGAGGGCCATTGTGAGCTCGTCGTTCTCTCTGTCTGGAAAGAAATTCCCTTCCTGCACTGCTTCGATATACTGCTTAAGCTTACTGACTGGTATGTCCATTTGATCGTTCGTCCACATGCACTTCCCTGTTTCAGGGTCCAAGGTTCCGCCAGCCCCGAAGAACCAAGTCCGGCAACGGTCTGGCCAGTTATTTGTCTCTGGTTCGATCCCTTTATGAACCAGATCATTCTCAAACTTGGACCACTTAGGCCGGGCTACGAGGTAGCCACCTGACCCCGTGCGATGGTGAAGCTTCTTCTTCGCAGCATTTTGCTTGTTTGTCGCCGACATCTTCTTACTCTTTTCCGATGTCTTGTGGGCCACAAATGCGGGCCAGTGATCTCTGATCTTCTCATATCTGCCCTTGAATTCTGGTGTCTCTTTTTTATTGACAAACCTATTCAGCTCTTTCTTCCACCTCCTGAATAGATCTGCCATCCTCTTAAGAGCAAAAGACTTGATTAATTGCTCTTCAACTGGCTTCTCCAGATCATCCTTTGGGGGTAGGGTGAAATTTGACTTCAGCTCAGTCCAAAGATCATTTTTCTGCATATCATTGACATAAGACACCTCAGGGTCTTCTGTAGCCGGCTTAAACCATTGCTAGATGCTTATCGGGATCTTGTCCCTAACCAGAACCCCGCACTGAGCAACAAATGCGCTCTTTGTCCGGAGGGGTTCAATAGGTTGGCCGTCGGGCGCGATTGTTGTGATCTCAAGCTTTTCATCCGAGCTCAACTTTTTCTTCGGGCCTCGTCTCTTTACCGAAGTTGTGCTCGATCCGGAGGGCTAGAAAAAAGAACAAAGACTTAATTAATATGTGTACATACAAAAACAATGAATGCATCAATCGGTCAGCATAGGCTTAACTAATATATATACCTGGCCGGAGTCGGTTCGGTCACCGGAGCCGTCATCACGGTCTCCTTGCACCGGCATTGGGTCACCGGAGCCGTCCTCATGTTCTTCTTCTTGCACCGGCATTAGGTCACCGTAGCCAGCTTGTTCACCCTCTCCTTCCAGACCATCGGTTTCGTTGAGAAAGTATGAGACGACATCACTTCCTTCTGCGACTATCTCCCTCAACAACGCTTCTTTTGTTGCTTCGTCTAGGGCGGTGTCCATAGTTTCTACAAATATTTACAACATGGCAATTATTATTCAAACATGACAGATGGATATATTAGTGCCAAACATAGAACTAGCTACCTAATCATAGTAAGCTATCGGGAGGGGGTATATATCGACAACGACGACACTACATCTATGTCCCTCGACGACCCTCGTTCCCGATAAAAAAAAGAGGAAGAAGAAGGAAAAAATGAGGAGAAGAAAGAATAGAGGAGAATAACTCCTCTATTCTTTCTTCTCCTCTTTTTTTTCTTCTTCCTCTTTTTTTATCCTCTTCTTCCTCTCATGTTCGAGAGGATCGCCGAGGGGTCGGGAGGTTGCCTAGTGTCAAAGGATTCAACAAAACCATGTCTTCATCATTAGGCGAAAGTAACATGTGCATGATGGTACGAAGCTCTTCAAAGTTGTTCTGGAACGGAGTCCCAGATAGGATAATTCGCTTTTTGGTACAAAGTTCAGAAAGAGCCTTCTGAATATCGCTATTTGGAAGGCCTTTGCTGAATTCGTACCAAAAGGCGGATTATTCTATCCGGGACTCTATTCCAGAACAACTTTGCAGAACTTCGTACCAACATGCCCTGGTTACTTCCGGCTAATGATGAAGGCATGGATTTCTTCCATACTTTGACACTAGGAAACCTCTCTCGACCCCTCGGCGATCCTCGACCCCTCAAACCCTCGACGACCCTCGAACCCTCGACCCCTCGACGACCCTGCTGGAACCCTCAACCCTATAGAACCCTCGAACCCTCTATTGGAAATATACCCTAGAGGCAATAATAAAAGCATTATTATTATATTTCCTTGTTCATGATAATTGTCTTTATTCATGCTATAATTGTGTTATCCGGAAATCGTAATACATGTGTGAATAACAGACACCAACATGTCCCTAGTAAGCCTCTAGTTGACTAGCTTGTTGATCAACAGATAGTCATGGTTTCCTGACTATGGACATTGGATGTCATTGATAACGAGATCACATCATTAGGAGAATGATGTGATGGACAAGACCCAATCCTAAACATAGCTTAAAGATCGTATAGTTCGTTTGCTAGAGTTTTTCCAATGTCAAAGTATCTTTTCCTTAGACCATGAGATCGTGTAACTCCCGGATACCGTAGGAGTGCTTTGGGTATACCAAACGTCACAACGTAACTGGGTGACTATAAAGGTAGACTACGGGTATCTCCGAAAGTGTCTGTTGGGTTGACACGGATCAAGACTGGGATTTGTCACTCCGTATGACGGAGAGGTATCACTGGGCCCACTCGGTAATGCATCATCATTATGAGCTCAAAGTGACCAAGTGTCTGGTCACAGGATTATGCATTACGGTACGAGTAAAGTGACTTGCCGGTAACGAGATTGAACGAGGTATTGGGATACCGACGATCGAATCTCGGGCAAGTAACATACCGATTGACAAAGGGAATTCTATACGGGGTTGCTTGAATCCTCGACATCGTGGTTCATCCGATGAGATCATCGTGGAGTATGTGGGAGCCAACATGGGCAGATCCCACTGTTGGTTATTGACCGGAGAGTCGTCTCGGTCATGTCTACATGTCTCCCGAACCCGTAGGGTCTACACACTTAAGGTTCGGTGACGCTAGGGTTGTACGGATATGTATATGCAGTAACCCGAATATTGTTCGGAGTCCCGGATGAGATCCCGGACGTCACGAGGAGTTCCGAAATGGTCCGGAGGTAAAGAATTATATATAGGAAGTGCTGTTTCGGCCATCGGGACAAGTTTTGAGGTCACCGGTATTGTACTGGGACCACCGGAAGGGTCCCGGGGGTCCACCGGGTGGGGCCACCTGCCCCGGGGGGGACACATGGGCTGTAGGGGGTGTGCCTTGGCCTGCATGGGCCAAGGGCACCAGCCCCAAGGGGCCCATGCGCCTAGGGTTTCCAAAGGGGAAGAGTCCCACAAGTGGAAGGCACCCCTAGGTGCCTTGGGGGGGAGGGAAACCTCCCTTGGCCGCCGCCCCCTAGGAGATTGGATCTCCTAGGGCCGGCGCCCCCCTAGGCCCTCCTATATATAGTGGGGGAAGGAGGGCTTTTACATCCACGCCTTTGGTTGCCTCCTTCTCCCTCTCCAACACCTCCTCCTCCTCCATAGTGCTTAGCGAAGCCCTGCCGGAGTACTGCAGCTCCATCACCACCACGCCGTCGTGCTGCTGCTGGAGCCATCTTCCTCAACCTCTCCTCTCCCCTTGCTGGATCAAGAAGGATGAGACGTTACGCTGACCGTACATGTGTTGAACGCAGAGGTGCCGTCCGTTCGGCGCTAGGATCTCCGTTGATTTGGATCACGTCGTGTACGACTACCTCATCCCCGTTCTTTGAACGCTTCCGCTCGCGATCTACAAAGGTATGTAGATGCATCCAATCACTCGTTGCTAGATGAACTCATAGATGGATCTTGGTGAAACCGTAGGAAAATTTTTGTTTTCTGCAACGTTCCCCAGCAGCGGCATCATGAGCTAGGTCTATGCGTAGTTCTTCTTGCGCGAGTAGAACACAATTTGTTGTGGGCGTAGATGTTGTCAACTTTCTTGCCGCTACTAGTCTTATCTTGCTTCAACGGTATTGTGGGATGAAGCGGCCCGGACCAACCTTACACGTACGCTTACGTGAGACCGATTCCACCGACTAACATGCACTAGTTGCATAAGGTGGCTGGCGGGTGTCTGTCTCTCCTACTTTAGTTGGAGCGGATTTGATGAAAAGGGTCCTTATGAAGGGTAAATAGAAGTTGACAAATCACGTTGTGGCTTTCACGTAGGTAAGAAAATGTTCTTGCTAGAACCCTATTTCAGCCACGTAAAACTTGCAACAACAATTAGAGGACGTCTAACTTGTTTTTGCAGCAAGTGCTTTGTGATATGATATGGCCAAAGTTGTGATGAATGATGAATGATATATATGTGATGTATGAGGTGTTCATGCTATTGTAATAGGAATCACGACTTGCATGTCGATGAGTATGACAACCGGCAGGAGCCATAGGAGTTGTCTTTATTTTTTGTATGACCTGCGTGTCATTGAGAAATGCCATGTAAATTACTTTACTTTATTGCTAAACGCGTTAGCCATAGTAGTAGAAGTAATAGTTGGTGAGCAACTTCATGGAGACACGATGATGGAGATCATGGTGTCAAGCCGGTGACAAGATGATCATGGAGCCCCAAGATGGAGATCAAAGGAGCTATGTGATATTGGCCATATCATGTCACTATTATTACTTGATTGCATGTGATGTTTATCATGTTTTGCATCTTGTTTACTTAGAACGACGGTAGTAAATAAGATGATCCCTCATAATAATTTCAAGAAAGTGTTCCCCCTAACTGTGCACCGTTGTGACAGTTCGTTGTTTCGAAGCACCACGTGATGATCGGGTGTGATAGATTCTAACGTTCACATACAACGGGTGTAAGACAGATTTACACATGCAAACACTTAGGTTGACTTGACGAGCCTAGCATGTGTATAGACATGGCCTCAAAACACAGAAGACCGAAAGGTCGAGCATGATTCGTATAGAAGATACGATCAACATGAAGATGTTCACCGACGTTGACTAGTCCGTCTCACGTGATGATCGGACACGGCCTAGTTGACTCGGGATCATGTTATACTTAGATGACTAGAAGAGGGATGTCTATCTAAGTGGGAGTTCATTGAATAATTTGATTAGATGAAATTTATTATTATGAACTTAGTCTAAAAATCTTTACAATATGTCTTGTAGATCAAATGGCCAACGTAGTCCTCAACTTCAACGCGTTCCTAGAGAAAACCAAGCTGAAAGACGATGGCAGCAACTACACGGACTGGGTCCGGAACCTGAGGATCATCCTCATAGCTGCCAAGAAAGAATATGTCCTACAAGCACCGCTAGGTGATCCACCCGTCCCACAGAACCAAGACGTCATGAATGCTTGGCAGACACGTGCTGATGACTACTCCCTCGTTCAGTGCGGCATGCTTTACAACTTAGAGCCGGGGCTCCAAAAGCGTTTTGAGAGACATAGAGCATATGAGATGTTCGAAGAGCTAAAAATGGTTTTTCAAGCTCATGCCTGGATCGAGAGATATGAAGTCTCCGACAAGTTCTTCAGCTGTAAGATGGAGGAAAATAGTTCTGTCAGTGAGCACATACTCACTATGTCTGGGTTACATAACCGCTTGACTCAGCTGGGAGTTAATCTCCCAGATGACGCGGTCATTGACAGAATCCTCCAGTCGCTTCCACCAAGCTACAAGAGCTTTGTGATGAACTTAAATATGCAGGGGATGCAAAAGACCATTCCTGAGATATTTGCAATGCTGAAATCAGCAGAGGTAGAAGTCAAGAAGGAACATCAAGTGTTGATGGTAAGTAAAACCACTAAGTTCAAGAAGGGCAAGGGTAAAAAGAACTTCAAGAAGGACGGCAAGGAAGTTGCCGCGCCTGGCAAGAAAGCTGCCAGGAAGAAGCCAAAGAATGGACCCAAGCCCGAGACTGAGTGCTTTTATTGCAAGGGAAGTGGTCACTGGAAGCGGAACTGCCCCAAATACTTAGCAGACAAGAAGGCCGGCAAAACAAAAGGTATATGTGATATACATGTAATTGATGTGTACCTTACCAGTATTCGTAGTAGCTCCTGGGTATTTGATACCGGTGCAGTTGCTCACATTTGTAACTCAAAGCAGGAGCTGCGGAATAAGCGGAGACTGGCGAAGGACGAGGTGACGATGCGCGTCGGGAATGGTTCCAAGGTCGATGTGATCGCTGTTGGCACGCTGCCTCTACATTTACCTACGGGATTAGTTTTAAACCTCAATAATTGTTATTTAGTGCCAGCTTTGAGCATGAACATTGTATCAGGATCTTGTTTAATTCGAGATGGCTACTCATTTAAATCCGAGAATAATGGTTGTTCTATTTATATGAGAGATATGTTTTATGGTCATGATCCTATGGTGAATGGTTTATTCTTCATGAATCTCGAACGTAATGCTACCCATGTTCATAATGTGAGTACCAAAAGATGTAAGGTTGATAATGATAGTCCCACATACTTGTGGCACTGCCGCCTTGGTCACATAGGTGTCAAACGCATGAAGAAGCTCCATGCAGATGGACTTTTAGAGTCTCTTGATTATGAATTATTTGACACGTGCGAACCATGCCTCATGGGTAAAATGACCAAGACTCCGTTCTCAGGAACAATGGAGCGAGCAACCAACTTATTGGAAATCATACATACTGATGTGTGCGGTCCAATGAGTGTTGAGGCTCACGGTGGCTATCGTTATGTTCTCACCCTCACTGATGACTTGAGTAGATATGGGTATGTCTACTTAACGAAACACAAGTCTGAAACCTTTGAAAAATTCAAGGAATTTCAGAGTGAGGTTGAGAATTAACGTGACAGGAAAATCAAGTTTCTACGATCAGATCGTGGAGGAGAATACTTGAGTCACGAATTTGGCACACACTTAAGAAAATGTGGAATAGTTTCACAACTCACGCCGCCTGGAACACCTCAGCGTAATGGTGTGTCCGAACGTCGTAATCGCACTCTATTAGATATGGTGCGATCTATGATGTATCTTACCGATTTACCGCTATCTTTTTGGGGCTATGCTTTAGAGACTGCCGCATTCACTTTAAATAGGGCTCCGTCGAAATCCTTGAGACGACACCGTTTGAATTATGGTTTGGGAAGAAACCTAAGCTGTCGTTTCTAAAAGTTTGGGGATGCGATGCTTATGTCAAGAAACTTCAACCTGAAAAGCTCGAACCCAAGTCGGAAAAATGCGTCTTCATAGGATACCCTAAAGAAACTGTTGGGTATACCTTCTACCTCAGATCCGAAGGCAAGATCTTTGTTGCCAAGAATGGATCCTTTCTAGAGAAGGAGTTTCTCTCGAAAGAAGTAAGTGGGAGGAAAGTAGAACTTGATGAGGTATTACCTCTTGAACCGGAAAATGGCGCAACTCAAGAAAATGTTCCAGAGGTGCCTGCACTGACTAGAGAGGAAGTTAATGATAATGATCAAGATACTTCTGATCAAGCTCCTACTGAAATTCAAAGGTCCACAAGGACACGTTCCGCACCAGAGTGGTACGGCAACCCTGTCTTGGAAATCATGTTGTTAGACAACGGTGAACCTTCGAACTATGAAGAAGCGATGGCGGACCTGGATTCCGACAAATGGCTAGAAGCCATGAAATCTGAGATAGGATCCATGTATGAAAACGAAGTATGGACTTTGACTGACTTGCTCGATGATCGGCGAGCCATAGAAAATAAATGGATCTTTAAGAAGAAGACAGACGTGGATGGTAATGTGATCATCTATAAAGCTCGGCTTGTCGCTAAGGGTTATTGACAAGTTCAAGGGGTTGACTACGATGAGACTTTCTCACCGGTAGCGAAGCTAAAGTCCGTCCGAATCATGTTAGCAATTGCTGCATTCTACGATTATGAAATATGGCAAATGGACGTCAAAACGGCATTCCTTAATGGTTTCCTTAAGGAAGAATTGTATATGATGCAGCCGGAAGGTTTTGTCGATCCTAAGAATGCTAACAAGGTGTGCAAGCTCCAACGCTCGATTTATGGGCTGGTGCAAGCATCTCGGAGTTGGAACATTCGCTTTGATGAGATGATCAAAGCGTTTGGGTTTACGCAGACTTATGGAGAAGCCTGCGTTTACAAGAAAGTGAGTGGGAGTTCTGTAGCATTTCTCATATTATATGTAGATGACATACTTTTGATGGGAAATGATATAGAACTCTTGGACAGCATTAAGGCCTACTTGAATAAGAGTTTTTCAATGAAGGACCTTGGAGAAGCTGCTTATATATTAGGCATCAAAATCTATAGAGATAGATCGAGACGCCTCATAGGTCTTTCACAAAGTACATATGTTGATAAGATATTGAAGAAGTCCAATATGGATCAGTCTAAGAAGGGGTTCTTACCTGTGTTACAGGGTGTGAAATTGAGCTCTGCTCAATGTCCGACCACGGCAGAAGATATAGAAGAGATGAGTGTCATCCCCTATGCCTCAGCCATATGTTCTATTATGTATGCCATGCTGTGTACCAGACCTGATGTAAACCTTACCGTAAGTTTGGTAGGAAGGTACCAAAGTAATCCCGGCAAGGAACACTGGACAGCGGTCAAGAATATCCTGAAGTACCTGAAAAGGACTAAGGAAATGTTTCTCGTTTATGGAGGTGACGAAGAGCTCGTCGTATAGGGTTACGTCGACGCTAGCTTCGACACAGATCTGGATGACTCTAAGTCACAAACCGGATACATGTATATTTTGAATGGTGGGGCAGTAAGCTGGTGCAGTTGCAAGCAGAGCGTCATGGCGGGATCTACATGTGAAGCGGAGTACATGGCAGCCTCGGAGGCAGCACATGAAGCAATATGGGTGAAGGAGTTCATCACCGACCTAGGAGTCATACCCAATGCGTCGGGGCCAATCAAACTCTTCTGTGACAACACTGGAGCTATTGCACTTGCCAAGGAGCCCAGGTTTCACAAGAAGACAAGGCACATCAAGCGTCGCTTGAACTCCATTCGTGAAAATGTTCAAGATGGAGACATAGATATTTGTAAAGTACATACGGACCTGAATGTAGCAGATCCGTTGACTAAACCTCTCCCTAGGGCAAAACATGATCAACACCAGAATTCCATGGGTGTTCGATTCATCACAATGTAACTAGATTATTGACTCTAGTGCAAGTGGGAGACTGTTGGAAATATGCCCTAGAGGCAATAATAAAAGCATTATTATTATATTTCCTTGTTCATGATAATTGTCTTTATTCATGCTATAATTGTGTTATCCGGAAATCGTAATACATGTGTGAATAACAGACACCAACATGTCCCTAGTAAGCCTCTACTTGACTAGCTCGTTGATCAACAGATAGTCATGGTTTCCTGACTATGGACATTGGATGTCATTGATAATGAGATCACATCATTAGGAGAATGATGTGATGGACAAGACCCAATCCTAAACATAGCTTAAAGATCGTATAGTTCATTTGCTAGAGTTTTTCCAATGTCAAAGTATCTTTTCCTTAGACCATGAGATCGTGTAACTCCCGGATACCGTAGGAGTGCTTTGGGTATACCAAACGTCACAACGTAACTGGGTGACTATAAAGGTAGACTACGGGTATCTCCGAAAGTGTCTGTTGGGTTGACACGGATCAAGACTGGGATTTGTCACTCCGTATGACGGAGAGGTATCACTGGGCCCACTCGGTAATGCATCATCATTATGAGCTCAAAGTGACCAAGTGTCTGGTCACGGGATTATGCATTACGGTACGATTAAAGTGACTTGCCGGTAACGAGATTGAACGAGGTATTGGGATACCGACGATCGAATCTCGGGCAAGTAACATACCGATTGACAAAGGGAATTGTATACGGGGTTGCTTGAATCCTCGACATCGTGGTTCATCCGATGAGATCATCATGGAGTATGTGGGAGCCAACATGGGTATCCAGATCCCGCTGTTGGTTATTGACCGGAGAGTCGTCTCGGTCATGTCTACATGTCTCCCGAACCCGTAGGGTCTACACACTTAAGGTTCGGTGACGCTAGGGTTGTACGGATATGTATATGCAGTAACCCGAATGTTGTTCGGAGTCCCGAATGAGATCCCGGACGTCACGAGGAGTTCTGGAATGTTCTGAAGGTAAAGAATTATATATAGGAAGTGCTGTTTCGGCCATCGGGACAAGTTTCGGGGTCACCGGTATTGTACCGGGACCACCGGAAGGGTCCCGGGGGTCCACCGGGTGGGGCCACCTGCCCCGGGGGGGCCACATGGGCTGTAGGGGGTGCGCCTTGGTCTGCATGGGCCAAGGGCACCAGCCCCAAGGGGCCCATGCGCCTAGGGTTTCCAAAGGGGAAGAGTCCCACAAGTGGAAGGCACCCCTAGGTGCCTTGGGGGGGAGGGAAACCTCCCTTGGCCGCCGCCCCCTAGGAGATTGGATCTCCTAGGGCCAGCCCCCCCTAGTCCCTCCTATATATAGTGGGGGAAGGAGGGCTTTCTCATCCACGCCTTTGGTTGCCTCCTTCTCCGTCTCCAACACCTCCTCCTCCTACATAGTGCTTAGCGAAGCCCTGCCGGAGTACTGCAGCTCCATCACCACCATGCCGTCGTGCTGCTGCTGGAGCCATCTTCCTCAACCTCTCCTCTCCCCTTGCTGGATCAAGAAGGAGGAGACGTTACGCTGACCGTACGTGTATTGAACGCGGAGGTGCCGTCCGTTCGGCGCTAGGATCTCCGTTGATTTGGATCACGTCGTGTACGACTACCTCATCCCCGTTCTTTGAACGCTTCCGCTCGCGATCTACAAAGGTATGTAGATGCATCCAATCACTCGTTGCTAGATGAACTCATAGATGGATCTTGGTGAAACCGTAGGAAAATTTTTGTTTTCTGCAATGTTCCCCAACACCCTCGACCCTGAAACCCTCGACCCTTAACCCCTTAACGACCCTCGACCCTCTACCCTAGTTCCCGACCCTCGACCCCTCGGCGATCCTCGACACCCTCGTTCCCGATAAAAATTAAGAAGAAGAAGAAGAAGAAGAAGAAGAAGAAGAAGAAGAAGAAGAAGAAGAATAAAAAGAAGAAAAAAAAGAGAAGAAGAAGAAAGGAATAGTGGAGAAGAAGAGAAAATAGAATATATTCTATTTTCTCTTCTTCTCCACTATTCCTTATTTAGTGTCCGACACCGACGGTACATGTATCTCACACCGACGATACTTTCTATTTAGGGTTTCTCCTCTACCGCTCGGCGACCCTCTTGACGACCCTCATTCCCGATAAAATAAAGGGGAAGAAGAAGAAGAAAAAAGAAGAGAAGAAAGAATAGAGGAGAAGACTTCCTCTTCTTCCTCTCCTCTTCTTCTCCCTCTTCTTCCCCTTCTTCCTCGCCTCTCTCATGAATGTCCGACGTTCTC
>NC_057809.1:606767749-606768496 GCF_018294505.1 Triticum aestivum
GGGCAATGGTCATGGTTGGTGCCACAAACCGTGACCAATGCCCCCTTTAGTCCCGGTTGGTGCCACCAACCAGGACCAATGCCCTTGTGCTGCCCGCGCCCAAAAGTTTAGTCCCACATCGCTAGCTGAAGGGCGCCGGCACTTGCTTATAAGCGCTGCTGTGCCACCCATTTCGAGCTCCTCTCTAATGCAGGCTTTCGGGCCTAAACGTGCTACTGCCTGTGGGCCTATTGGGCCTCTGCGGGCCTGAATCCTGGCCCATGTAGGGTTTCTAGTCGTATTCAGGCCGTGGAGGCCCAGTAGGTGGCATTTTTTTGGTTTTTTATTTTTTATTTCTACATTTTTTTGGTTTTTATTTTTTTATTTCTACTTAAAACTAAATACTTATAGTTTTTTAGTGATTTCTTTTTGCTTTTAGGTCACAAAAATTATAAACTTTCTGTTAGTGCCATTAGTTTTAAATTTTGAATAGTTTAAATTTGAATTTTTAAAAATTTGTGTGAATCACTAGTTTATGAATAACTTTACTATAAAAATAGAATTTGTTTTCTATTTATTTTTTATTTATACTTACAACTAAATACTTATAGTTTTTTAGTGATTTCTTTTTGCTTTTAGGTCACAAAAATTATAAACTTTCTGTTAGTGCCATTAGTTTTAAATTTTAAATAGTTTAAATTTGAATTTTTGAAAATTTGTGTGATCACTAGTTTATGAATAACTTTACTATAAAATTAGAATTTTTTT
>NC_057809.1:606768866-606775767 GCF_018294505.1 Triticum aestivum
ATTAAATACTTATAGTTTGATTTTAGGTCACAAAAATTATATTCTTTTTGCTATTGAAGAATATTATAGTTTTATTTTAGTTGATCATAACATAATATTTTAATTGATTGTTTTTATTTTCATAAAAGTTTTGTAGTTCATTCTGTTTGCTATTAATTCATTCTTTGAGCTAAATGACTCTGAAATTGGAAAGCATTTCAAAATGAACTCTGAAAAGGTTGAAAGTTGGCATGGTATCATCATTTCACCCACATAGCATGTTCCAAAAAGTAGAGAGGGTTACGACAAAAACTTGATGCACTTCGTGTACAAAATGGACAATCACTTTCGAAGTATCAAAGTTTCGAACCATAAGACATGAAAGCATTTCAAATGAACTCTGAAAAAGTTGAAAGTTGGGATGGTATCATAATTTCACCCACATAGCATTTGCTTATTGCGGGAGAAAGTCTTCACTTTTTCTACGCTTGTGTCATTTGCTTATTGCGCCGTAACCATGGATAATCTTCATTGTTTATCAGGATGCTTGGGTCAGCCTTGACATTGAAGGGAGGAATTTCATGAAACTTTTCATAATCTTCAGACATGTCTGTCTTGCTGTCCACTCCCAGGATGTCCCTTTTTCCTGAAAGAACTATGTGGCGCTTTGGCTCATCGTATGATGTATTCGCTTCCTTATCTTTTCTTTTTCTCGGTTTGGTAGACATGTCCTTCACATAGATAACCTGTGCCACATCATTGGCTAGGACGAACGGTTCATCAGTGTACCCAAGATTTTTCAGATCCACTGTTGTCATTCCGTACTGTGGGTCTACTTGTACCCTGCCGCCTAACAGATTGACCCATTTGCACTTAAACAAAGGGACCTTAAAATCATGTCCGTAGTCAAGTTCCCATATGTCCACTATGTAACCATAATATGTGTCCTTTCCGCTCTCGGTTGCTGCATCAAAGCGGACACCGCTGTTTTGGTTGGTGCTCTTTTGATCTTGGGCGATCGTGTAAAATGTATTCCCATTTATCTCGTATCCTTTGTAAGTCAATACAGTCAAAGATGGTCCCCTGGACAACAAGTACAACTCATCACAAACAGTGTTGTCACCTCTGAGACGTGTTTCCAACCAACTACTGAAAGTCCTGATGTGTTCAGATGTAATCCAGTTGTCGCATTGCTCCGGGTGTTTGGAGCGCAGACTGTTCTTGTGTTCATCGACATACGGGGTCACCAAGGTAGAGTTCTGTAGAACTGTGTAGTGTGCTTGAGACCAAGAATATCCGTCCCTGCATATTATTGAGTCTCTTCCAAGAGTGCCTTTTCCAGTCAGTCTCCCCTCATACTGCGATTTAGGGAGACCTATCTTGTTAAGGCCAGGAATGAAGTCAACACAAAACCCGAGAACATCCTCTGTTTGATGGCCCATGGAGATGCTTCCTTCTGGCCTAGCGCGGTTACAGACATATTTCTTTAGGACTCCCATGAACCTCTCAAAGGGGAACATATTGTGTAGAAATACGGGCCCCAGGATGACAATCTTGTCGACTAGATGAACTAGGACGTGCGTCATGATATTGAAGAAGGATGGTGGGAACACCAGCTCGAAACTGACAAGACATTGCGCCACATCACTCCTTAGCCTTGGTATGATTTCTGGATCGATCACCTTTTGAGAGATTGCATTGAGGAATGCACATAGCTTCACAATGGCTAATCGGACGTTTTCCGGTAGAAGCCCCCTCAATGCAACCGGAAGCAGTTGCGTCATAATCACGTGGCAGTCATGCGACTTTAGGTTCTGAAACTTTTTCTCTGGAATATTTATTATTCCCTTTATATTCGACGAGAAGCTAGTCGTGACCTTCATACTGAGCAGGCATTCAAAGAAGATTTCTTTCTCTTCTTTCGTAAGAGCGTAGCTGGCAGGACCTTTATACTGCTTCGGAGGCATGCCGTCTTTTTTGTGCAAACGTTGCAGGTCCTCCCGTGCCTCAGGTGTATCTTTTGTCTTCCCATACACGCCCAAGAAGCCTAGCAGGTTCACGCAAAGGTTCTTCGTCACGTGCATAACATCGATTGAGGAGCGGACCTCTAGGTCTTTCCAGTAGGGTAGGTCCCAAAATATAGATTTCTTCTTCCACATGGGTGCGTGTCCCTCGGCGTCATTCGGAACAGCTAGTCCACCGGGACCCTTTCCAAAGATTACGTAGTGTAAATCATTGACCATAGCAAGCACGTGATCACCGGTGCGCATGGCGGGCTTCTTCCGGTGATCCGCCTCGCCTTTGAAATGCTTGCCTTTCTTTCGACATTGATGGTTGGTCAGAAGAAATCGATGATGGCCCAGGTACACATTCTTCCTGCATTTGTCCAAGTATATACTTTCAGTGTCATCTAAACAGTGCGTGCATGCGTGGTATCCTTTGTTTGTCTGTCCTGAAAGGTTACTGAGAGCAGGCCAATCGTTGATGGTCACGAACAGCAACGCCTTAAGGTTAAATTCCTCCTGTCTGTGCTCATCCCACGTACGTACACCGTTTCCATTCCAGAGTTGTAAAAGTTCTTCAACTAATGGCCTTAGGTACACATCAATTTCGTTGCCGGGTTGCTTAGGGCCTTGGATGAGAACTGGCATCATAATGAACTTCCGCTTCATGCACATCCAAGGAGGAAGGTTATACATACATAGAGTCACGTGCCAGGTGCTGTGATTGCTGCTCTGTGCCCCGAAAGGATTAATGCCATCCGTGCTTAAAGCAAACCATACATTCCTTGGATCCTTTGCAAACTCATCCCAGTACTTTCTCTCGATTTTTCTCCACTGCGACCCGTCAGCGGGTGCTCTCAACTTCCCATCTTTCTTTCGGTTCTCACTGTGCTATCGCATCAACTTGGCATGCTCTTCGTTTCTGAACAGACATTTCAACCGTGGTATTATAGGGGCATACCACATCACCTTCGCAGGAACCCTCTTCCTGAGGGGCTCGCCGTCAACATCACCAGGGTCATCTCGTCTGATCTTATACCGCAACGCACCGCATACCGGGCATGCGTTCAGATCCTTGTATGCACCGCGGTAGAGGATGCAGTCATTAGGGCATGCATGTATCTTCTCCACCTCCAATCCTAGAGGGCATACGACCTTCTTTGCTGCGTATGTACTGTCGGGCAATTCGTTATCCTTTGGAAGCTTCTTCTTCAATATTTTCAGTAGCTTCTCAAATCCTTTGTCAGCCACATCATTCTCTACCTTCCACTGCAGCAATTCCAGTACGGTACCGAGCTTTGTGTTGCCATCTTCGCAATTGGGGTATAACCCTTTTTTGTGATCCTCTAACATGCGATCGAACTTCAGCTTCTCCTTTTGACTAATGCATTGCGTCCTTGCATCGACAATGACCCGGCGGAGATCATCATCATCGGGCACATCGTCTGGTTCCTCTTGATCTTCAGCAGCTTCACCCGTGGCAGCATCATTGGGCACATCGTCTGGTTCCTCTTGATCTTCACCAGCTCCCCCCGTTGCAGCATCACCGTATTCAGGGGGCACATAGTTGTCATCATACTCTTCTTCTTCGCCGTCTTCCATCATAACCCCTATTTCTCCGTGCCTCGTCCAAACATTATAGTGTGGCATGAAACCCTTGTAAAGCAGGTGGGAGTGAAGGATTTTCCGGTTAGACTAAGACCTCGTATTCCCACATTCAGTGCATGGACAACACATAAAACCATTCTGCTTGTTTGCCTCAGCCGCATCGAGAAACTCATGCACGCCCTTAATGTACTCGCGGGTGTGTCTGTCACCATACATCCATTGCCGGTTCATCTGCGTGCATTATATATAATTAAGTGTCCAAATTAATAGAAGTTCATCATCACATTAAAACCAAAGTGCATACATAGTTCTCATCTAATAACATATAGCTCTCCAGAGCATCTAATTAATTAAACCATACATTGAAACTATGTAAAACATTTCAATGCGAAAACAAATGCGATCATAATCGCAACCAAGGTAACAATTGATCCAACGGCATAATGATACCAAGCCTCGGTATGAATGGCATATTTTCTAATCTTTCTAATCTTCAAGCGCATTGCATCCATCTTGATCTTGTGATCATCGACGACATCCGCAACATGCAACTCCAATATCATCTTCTCCTCCTCAATTTTTTTTATTTTTTCCTTCAACAAATTGTTTTCTTCTTCAACTAAATTTAACCTCTCGACAAGGTCGGTTGACATTTCTGATTCACATACATCCTAGATAAATAAAATCTATGTCATGTTGGTCGGCATAATTTTCATAAACAATAAATGAACCAATAGTTATAAAGATAATATACATACCAAATCCGAATCATAGACAGGACGAGGGCCGACGGGGGCGGATACCAAAACCATCGCACTATTATAAGATGCAATAAAAAATGTAAGAAAATGATACAAGTATCTATCTAAACATACAAGTAAGAATATTTTTCCTTTCAGAAAGAAGATAAGAACAAGAGGCTCACCACGGTGGTGTCGGTGATGAGATCGGCGCGGGTGATCAACGGCGGTGAAGACGGGGACGGGGCATGACGGACCGCTAAATCTAGACAAATCTCGAGGAAAATGGAGTTTGTAAGTCGAGCTTCGAGGGGAGAAAGCTTAAGTAGTGTGGCTCGGGCATTCCATCGAACACCTCATGTGCATAGGAGGTGAGCTAGAGCACCACAAAGCCCTCTCCCCCTCGGCCAGAAAAAACAGAGCACTGTGCTCTGCTCTTGCGCGGGGGGGTATATATAGGCACCTCATTGGTCCCGGTTGGTGACATGAGCTGGGACTAAAGGGGAGCCTTTGGTCCCGGTTCAAGCTACCAACCGGGACCAATGGTGGTGGGCCAGGAGGGAGGCCCATTGGTCCCGGTTCATCCCACCAACCGGGACCAAAAGGTCCAGACGAACCGGGACCAATGGCCCACGTGGCCCGGCCGCCCCCTAGGCTCAAGAACCGGGACCAATGCCCACATTGGTCCCGGTTCTAGACTGAACCGTGTCTAATGGGCTTATGCGGCCTGGACCATAGCCCTGTTTTCTACTAGTGGGGCTTGCCCCCCAAGCAAGGGGGGCACCCCCCTCAGGGTTTCCCCCAACCCTAGGCGCATGAGCCCTAGGGGGGAGTGGCGCCCCAGCCCACTTTGGGCTGGTTCCCTTCCTCATACTGCCCATAAGGCCCTCCGGGACAGGTGGCCCCTCCCGGTGGACCCCCGGAACCCCTCCGGTGGCCCCGGTACAATACCGATATGCCCCCGAACCTTTCCGGTGACCGTATGACAACTTCCCATATATAAATCTTTACCTCCGGACTATTCCGGAACTCCTCGTGACGTCCGGGATCTCATCCGGGACTCCGAACAACATTCGGTAATCACATATAAGTCTTCCTAATAACCCCAGCGTCACCGAACCTTAAGTGTGTAGACCCTACGGGTTCGGGAGACACGCAAACATGACCGAGATGACTCTCCGATCAATAACCAACATCGGGATCTGGATACCCATGTTGGCTCCCACATGCTCCTCGATGATCTCATCATATGAACCACGATGTCGAGGATTCACTCAACCCCGTATACAATTCCCTTTGTCAATCGACATGTTACTTGCCCGAGATTCGATCGTCGGTATCCCAATACCTCGTTCAATCTCGTTACCGGCAAGTCACTTTACTCGTACTGTAATGCATGATACCGTGATCAAACACTTTTATCACATTGAGCTCATTATGGTGATGCATTACCGTGTGGGCCCAGTGATACCTCTCCGTCATACGGAGTGACAAATCCCAGTCTCGATCCGTGTCAACACAACAGATACTTTCGGAGATACTCGTAGTATACCTTTATAGTCACCTAGTTACGTTGTGACGTTTGGCATACCCAAAGCACTCCTACGGTATCTGGGAGTTACACGATCTCATGGTCTAAGGAATAGATACTTGACATTGGAAAAGCTCTAGCAAACGAACTATACGATCTTTGTGCTATGCTTAGGATTGGGTCTTGTCCATCACATCATTCTCCTAATGATGTGATCTCGTTATCAATGACATCCAATGTCCATAGTCAGGAAACCATGACTATCTGTTGATCAACGAGCTAGTCAACTAGAGGCTTACTAGGGACATGTTGGTGTCTATATATTCACACATGCATGGATAAAAGACAATTATCATGAACAAGGAAATATAATAACAATGCTTTTATTATTGCCTCTAGGGCATATTTCCAACAGGGGCTCTTCTCGCCGGATCCGGAGGGGCGGTGCAGCGGCTCGGCGCAGGAGGGTGTGGGGCGGCCCCGCGGCGTGATTCCGCCTGCAGATATGTAACATCCCAAATTTTCAATTTGGAATGTTATACATTAGATCGTCATTGCATATCATATTTTATTGCATTTTGGTTTCATCCTAGAAATTGTACGCAACTCAAGGACCCACGGAGAAAGTTGGGAATTTCATTATTTTCATATTTGAGTTTTTCTCGAATTTTGAAAATAGGATCGTTTGATTTTAATTAATTTCTCTTGAATATTTCTTTTATAAAAATAAAAGAGAGAGGATAAAATGACTTCCTCAAAATAAAGAAATATTGGATATTTAATATTAAAATCAAATAAAAAATTTATTTGGAGTTTTATCACTATTTTATTTGAATTAGGAAAAAAATGCGTTTTTAAAATTGCATTAGAGTCCCAAATAAATGTTCACCTTGTGAGGTAGAGTTTTAGAGGACGGGGAAAATTTATTTCAGGATTTTTTGAGTCCGTTTAGAATTCATTTTCTTTGTTTTTTTGCGTGGAATAATTTATATAAAAAAAGAGGAAACCGACTTTGGGCCGTACCCGAGCGGGACTCCGCC
>NC_057809.1:606776032-606780590 GCF_018294505.1 Triticum aestivum
CGCCGGAGCCGCACCACCGCCGCCGCCGTCTCGCCCGACCCGCCAGAGGTAGCCACCGCCGTCATAGTTTTTCACGAGTAAACCGATCGGTTTTTTTCAAAAACCCTAGATCTGTGTTTTTAAATCTGGTTCGTTTTTTTCGGTTTAGTTATTTAGCGGACGTTCGTTCATGCGTTCAATTTAACGAACGGTTTTCACTCGTTAGCCGTAGATAACGAACGTTCGTTCATTAGTCTGTTCGTCAGTTTTTATTTTTCTCGGATTTTCCGCGATTATTTTTTATCGTGATTTCTGATCCGATTTTCGTTTTCGTTTAACTTTTCGCTCGTTTGTCGGAATCAGACAGTTCAAGCGCCTAGAGTTTCGTCTCGAAGCCCTCTTTATGTTTAACCAACTTAAACAAGTTTTTGCTACTGTAAAAATTGACTTTAGTCTAGATTAGTAAACAAAGCTTGTTTCTTTCGCAGTTTGAGTTTCGTTGCTTCGTTTGATTTAATTCTTTTTGCAAACCTGAGTTCTTAAGTTGAACTTTTTGGTTAGATCTCTTATTTGAGTTTTACCCATGCCCTTGCTTGATTGCTTATTGTATGCTTGTTTGTTTGCAATAGAGTACCCGGAGTGCGAAGCGTGCTACTACGAGTCTCTAGGTTTCACGGATCATCAGCAAGGCAAGTAACACTTTGATCATACCTCTTTACTATCCAGTTTTATTGCATTAGATCAATCGATAGAAAATTGCATGGTTAGGATCTAATTTAAATTGTGGGTTTGGGAAGTAGATGAGGTAGTACCTATTCACCTGTTTATTATCAAACCTATGGGAGTTACTTCTACGTTTGCTTATATTGCTATGCTATGCTCGTAGACGTGGTTTGGGTTTGAGTGTATTCATGACAGATGTGAGTATTGTTAAGTAATGGTTAACTTAAGGTGGCAACTCTAATACACATCTGGGTGGATTGAGGCACCTGGGGAACCCAGTGATTGCCTGTATTTTTGAAAATCCCGGGGTACCGTGTGATTCTCCTATGGACTGCCACCCAGGCTCAAAGGGATCATGAGATTATTCATGCTGGAAACTTCCGTGTGCAGCCACAAGCCATTATGGGCTCTGGCATAGTTGAGTATGTTGTGTGACCTCTTTCAGTGGTAGGCTAGCAGATGTAGGGGATGTAGGTGGTACTGTTTACCCTGAGTAAAGAGTTAACGCTTGATACGTCTCCAACATATCTATAATTTTTTATTGCTCCATGCTATATTATCTACTGTTTTGGACTATATTGGGCTTTATTTTCCACTTTTATATTACTTTTGGGACTAACCTATTAACCGGAGGCCCAGCCCAAAATTGCTGTTTTTTTGCCTATTTCAGTGTTTCGAAGAAATGGAATATCAAACGGAGTCCAAACGGAATGAAACCTTCGGGAACGTGATTTTCTCATCAGATATGATCCAGAAGACTCGGACCCTCCGTCAAGAAAGAAGAGAGGCGTTCACGAGGGTGGAGGGCGCGCCCCCTGCCTTGTGGGCCCCTCGAAGCTCCACCGACGTACTCCTTCCTCCTATATATACCTACGTACCCCCAAACGATCAGATACGGAGCCAAAAACCTAATTCCACCGCCGCAACCTTCTGTACCCACGAGATCCCATCTTGGGGCCTGTTCCGGAGCTCCGCCGGAATGGGAATCGATCACGGAGGGCTTCTACATCATCACCATAGCCCCTCCGATGAAGTGTGAGTAGTTTACCTCAGACCTTCGGGTCCATAGTTATTAGCTAGATGGGTTCTTCTCTCTTTTTGGATCTCAATACAATGTTCTCCCCCTCTCTTGTGGAGATCTATTCGATGTAATCTTGTTTTGCGGTGTGTTTGTTGAGACCGATGAATTGTGGGTTTATGATCAAGATTATCTACGAACAATATTTGAATCTTCTCTGAATTCTTTTCATGTATGATTGGTTATCTTTGCAAGTCTCTTCGAATTATCAGTTTGGTTTGGCATACTAGATTGGGTTTTCTTGCAATGGGAGAAGTGCTTAGCTTTGGGTTCAATCTTGCGGTGTCCTTTCCCAGAGACAGTAGGGGCAGCAAGGCACGTATTGTATTGTTGCCATCGAGGATAACAAGATGGGGTATTTATCATATTGCATGAATTTATCCCTCTGCATCATATCATCTTGCTTAAGGCGTTACTCTGTTTTCTTGAACTTAATACTCTAGATGCATGCTGGATAGCGGTCGATGAGTGGAGTAATAGTAGTAGATGCAGGCAGGAGTCGGTCTACTTGTCTCGGACGTGATGCCTATATACATGATCATACCTAGATATTCTCATAACTATGCTCAATTCTGTCAATTGCTCAACAATAATTTGTTCACCCACCGTAGAAATACTTATGCTCTTGAGAGAAGACACTAGTGAAACCTATGACCCCCGGGTCTATTCTCATCATATCAATCTCCAATCACTTCATTATTGCTTTGTTTTCTACTTTGCCTTTTATTTTACTTTGCATCTTTATACCAAAAATACCAAAAATATTATCTATCATCTCTATCAGATCTCACTCTCGTGAGTGACCGTGAAGGGATTGACAACCCCTAATCGCGTTGGTTGCGTTGAGCTATTTGTTTTGTGTAGGTACGAGGGACTCGCGCGTGGCCTCCTACTGGATTGATACCTTGGTTCTCAAAAACTGAGTGAAATACTTACGCTACTTTGCTGCATCATCCTCTCCTCTTCAGGGAAATCCAACGCAGTGCTCAAGAGGTAGCAACGCTTCTGAAAGACTGTGTCTCGGTCATCCGTTTTTCAAACACCCTGTAGTGCGAGAAATCCAACGGAGGAGATCGAGTATTATGGGGAAAAGTGCGCAAATCTCTGCAGAGTGTACAAACTAATCTTGATTAGCCGTGTCCCCGGTTATGGACATCTTGAGTATCTGGTTCTTGGATTATCATGTGGATCTCATCATTCTTAATTATAAAATTTGATTGGGTTATTAATTACCTTTTAATTGGGATTGAGATGGGGTTTACCATTCTCAATGTTTTCAACCAACTTTGTAGTTAAATAAAATTTATTCCTTTGTTGTAGGGAAAAAATGGCTTTTCGCAAAACATATTAACCATATAGCCTCCACCAGCCATATATGCATGTAGTGATAGCATTATTTCTGTTTCATTACTCTCTTGTGTTACATTGCCAGCATATTCCATGTGCTGACCCGTTTTCGGGCTGCAACGTATCATGTTGTAGACTTTTCAGACGACGAGTAAGGAGCCTTAGGTCGTGGTTTTTCACTCAGTGATGCCGTTGGAGTTGATGGACTCACTTTATCTTCCAAGCCTTCCGCTGTTATTGTATTAGATGGCCTTAAACCATATTTATTGTAATAAGTTCTCTTTTGAGACATTTGATATAATAAATGTGTGATTGCTACTCTATTGTAAATCCTTCAAGTACTGTGCGTGTCAGCATTACTGATCCAGGGATGACACTAATGCACAGAGATCAGACGGTTTGAGGTCTGGTCGCTACAAGATGGTATCAGAGCACACACTGACTGTAGGATACGACCACTAAGCTAAAACCCTAGATCACTGCTCTCTTCTCATTTCTGACTCCTCTCCATTTTCTACTTTTTAGGATGGCAGATGCAAGGATCAAGTTCACGCAGCCGGATGAAGATACACCTTTTGGACGACACTTGAAGGAATTTACTAGGTACCAGAACATCGGAATACCAAGCTTCACCGGGACTTACAATGCCACTTTACCAGAAGAGGAGCGTTGGATGATTCAACTTCAAGTTCCAGGAAGGACATTTACGCCAGTCACTGAGCCCATAGAATTTTCCTTTGATGCACCAACCTGGAGTCTAGGAAAGAGTATGGCAGCCCACATTACCATGGGACGTATTGGAGAAGTTTATCACAATAATCTCAAGGATACTATCTATCAGATTTGTGGGTGCCGAGATGAGCAATGGAAGATGATCAGCACCAGGAAGGATAGATCGATTGTAGCTTTCATCCAGGAGTTAAACCAACACATTCGATGCCAGGAGAACCAGATGTGCGCCACCATATCAGTAGTAGTATTCCACCATGTATATAGTATAGTCCGAGCACTTTTGTAACGATAGTTCTAGACCGATTGTATGCCCTTGTTTGATTGATTAAGTGTTATGTTTGTGTTTGTCTCATATGCATATGAGTAGTGTTTTCCCCCTAGACCTCATTCTACTATGTATTCTCACCTTTTCTAAACCTAGCAGATGCCTCCGAGACGCGACAATGGATTTGCTTTCCCACCAGAGCTCACTCAGTTGATCTAGCAGCAGAATGCATTGATGCAGATACTAGTCCAGAATCACAACAACAACAACAACAACAACAACAACAACAGCAACAACAACAGCAGCAACAACAGCAGCAACAACAGCAACAACAACAACACCAACAAACAACAACAGCAGCAGCAGCAACAACAACAACAACAACAACAACAACAGCAACAACAGCAGCAACAGCAGCAGCAGCAACAACAACA
>NC_057809.1:606783873-606791798 GCF_018294505.1 Triticum aestivum
CAACAACAACAACAACAACAACAACAACAACAACTGGTGACAACAACAACAACAACAACAACAACAACAACAACTGGCGTTCTCCAGTAGCACCGAACCTATTGTTGCAGATGATTGGCTCCGCAAGATTGAAAGGGAGCTGAGTACCGCAGGATGCACATATGCGGAGAGAGTGCGTTTTGCCGCACATCAGCTTGATGGACCCGCAACATCATGGTGGGAGAATTTCACAGTCACTTACCCCATTGACACTGTGACATGGGATCAGTTTCAGCAAGCTTTTCGCATAGCCCATGTATCAGTAGGAGCTATGGCCATGAAGAAGGGCGAGTTTCGCAACTTACGCCAAGGAGGACGCACTGTTGGCCAGTATGTGGATGACTTTAATAAGCTAGCACGTTATGCCCCAGATGACGTTGTTACAGATGCAGCTAAGAAGGAGAAGTTTCTAGAAGGATTGAATGATGAGCTGAGCATGCAGTTGATGGTGGCAAATTTCAATAACTACCAGGAGTTGGTAGATAGAGCTCTCATGATTGAAGGGAAGCAGCAGCAGATTGACAACCGCAAGAGGACGTATGGACAAGGGAAGTATAATTCTGGAGCTCATCAGAGGCCTCGTTTCACCCGGAACTCGGGAGGACTAGTCCATAACCATGGAGGTCACAATCACTCTGGAGGGAATTCGCATAACCATAGTGGCGCCAAGAACGGGAATAACAATGGAGGAAACAACGGACAGAACTGTTCCAACCCGGCAACACCCGCCAAGAAAGATCTAAGCCACATTACTTGCTACAAGTGCCAGAAGACCGGACATTACGCCAACGAATGTCCTGAAGCTAAGAATGGAAATGGCAATGGAAGCTCTGGGAAGAAGCCCAACCCTTTCACCAGGGGACAAGTGAACCACGTTAACGTGGAGGAGGTTGAAGCCCAACCCGATGCAGTAATAGGTAAGTTTTTGGTTAAGTCATTTACTGCAGTCCTACTTTTTGATACTGGTGCATCGCATTCATACATATCAAGGGGATTTGTGGATAAGTTTAAACTGCCAACCAAGCCCTTAGGTCACCCATGTTAGTAACCTCGCCAGGAGCAGAGTATATGGCTAGTCTATGGTGTGATCGGTTACTGTTGGGGATATAACTATTTGTGTAAGCCGTCCAGGAGGGGCCGGGTTACGCAAAGAGAGGCTCATCAGAAGCCCAAGACTAAGGCATGAAGATGGCGGTTCACTAAAAGGCCTAAAGGCCCACAAGCGACTCTGAGGCCCGTAAAGATAAACCGCCATGATGGTATAACTTGTACTATAAGGTAAAAGTAACTAGTCACCGAGCCGGACACTGTTTATGAGCCGGCCGGGACTCTGTAAGCCGCAGGGCGTCAACCCGTGTATATAAGGGGATGACCCGCCAGCGGCTTAGGGCAAGAAACAACTCACCGAGAGCCAGGCATAGCGTATCTCGCTCCCTGGTCATCGAAACCTCAAGCAATACCAACCCAACTAGACGTAGGCCTTCCTTCACCGTAAGAGGCTGAACTAGTATAAACCTCGCGTGTCCTTGTCCCGATTAACCCCTTTAAGCTTCCTAATTGCGATGGCTCCACGGCTAAGTCCTTGCAAAAGGACATCTGCCGTGACAATTCCACGACAGTTGGCGCCCACCATGGGGCCAGCGCACGGTGGATTTGAGTTCTTGAAGGGCAGCTTCGAAGGGCTCAAGGGATACGCAGTTGGCCGGATGACCAAGAGTCGTCGCGGCAAGATATACATCGACGACGAAGGCTGGAGCCCCGACGCTGGCTCAATTAAGTACGGGTACCAGGTCCCCTTTGGCGGAATTCACGTCTTCATCGGCCGGATTGGGGAGCCGGGCCCTGAGCTGGACAACTGCACCGACCTCGTCGAGACGGCTCAGCGTGCGAGACCCGCCCGAGCTCAACCCATCATGAAGCGTGCCTTTGTGGGTTGCATCCATGGAGGTGGACTTTCTAAAGGATCTGAAGATGATGGTGAGCCAGCCGCCCTCTCTGACGGTGATTCGTCCGCCGGCTCAACAGATTCGCTGTATCAAGTTCAGGATGGTGTGCTTGGGGGCTGTTCCGATGGCAGCACTATTCCAGACCCCTCAGAGTCGCCAAACTGGGCAGGAGTCTTCATGGCTGGTACTCAACCCGGCCAAAATTCTACGGCCTCAGCGACGATAACGTCCGGGTTAGGAGCAGCTGGGGCAGGAGGCCCTGTGCGCTCACCGGCTCAGGTGCTGATGGATCTCACGGATAAACTTACGGCCCTGTTAACTGCTACAGTCATCCCTGCGAATCAATCTGAGCATGAGGCAGAGGTGGAACAGGTTCGTGAGGAGATCGCCCGGGCCAAGGAAACCTTAGCAGCTGAAGATACTAGATTAGCCACAGAGCGGGCGGCTTTGGACGTACGGGCGTAACAACTTCAGGCAGAGGCCTTTCTGCTCACGTTGAGCATGAACACATCTAATGAGATAATGAGGAGGAGACATCAGAAAACTCAGTCCCGTTTACCTCAGATTTATGATCATCGGAATATCTTTGCTACACCCGGAGCCGGCCCAAGTAACCCGCCAGGTGCAAATCAGTTTATGACATCCGGAGCGGGAGGCCCGGTCCAGCCTTAGGTGACGGCGCCTCTTCACGGCAATATGGCACCACCCCGTTACGTACCAATACCACCGAGTCACTTCTCCAACCCCATGGATAACTTAATCACAGCATCAGCACGTTTGGCGGCTCTTCCAGTAGATGGTGATGATCCGACAGCGGTGGAAACCCGGAGGATCAGGGAACTTGTCCAAACAGCTCTGGCTCAGCAAGAGACCTACTCCTACAGCTGGGATAGGATTCACTCAACTCCTCCGCCCTGGTTAGCTTCACCTCGTCAAAACCGGAGCCCGAGTTACAGTAGACACATGGAATCAGAGGCCTTGTCAAGTAGCGCTCAGCACCGGAACCAGCCCGGCGGGTATAACCCGGTTCAGGATCGGATACGTCAGGAGGACGAGCGGGCGGCTCAGCTAACGGCTCAGCTAGCAGCCCAACAGGACTCACCGGATTACCCGATGACTTCTATTGAGGCGGGTGTTGCCACTAGAACTGGAGGTGTTCCTTGTCTGGTACCGGCTCTACGTAATGTACGTCTGCCCAAGGATTTCAAGGGACCTCGAAAGGTGCCGAATTATACGGCCGATTTACAGCCTGGGGCGTGGATCGAAAGTTACGAGATGGCCATGGAGCTGCTGGAGGTTAGTGATGAAGCGATGGCTAAATATTTCACCATGATGTTGGACGGAACGACCCGTTCTTGGTTAAAGGGTTTGCCACCCAATTCCATTAGTTCATGGGCAGAGCTAAAGGCCCGTTTCATCCAGAACTTCAAGGACACTTGCAAGTAGTCTATGTCGATTATGGACTTGACAAATTGTAAGCAGGAGGAAGGTGAATCTACGACTCATTGGGTGCGCCTGGTCAAAGATATAATACATTCGTCTGATAAGATGGATGCCGGCTCAGCAGTTCTCATGCTGGAGAAGAATTGCCGCTTTGAGCCTCTGAGACAGAAACTGGGGCGCCTTAAGCGTGATTGCAATGATATGGGGACGCTGATGGCGGCTTTAGTCAAATATGCCGATTCTGATAGTACCAAGGATCCCGCGTCTGATGAGGAAAAGACAGGGAACGGAAAGAAGAATGGTAATGGAAAGGGTCAGCAGCATAACCCGGCGAATCAAGGAGGCAATAAGCGTAAGGCGGACGGTAACCCGGAATTTGTGGCCAATGCACAGGGTAACAATCAGAAGCGCAAAGGAAAGCCACCCCTTCGGTTCGGTGGGTCAGGTCCATCTCTTGAGCAACTACTCAATGAGCCCTGCCCAAAACACGACACCCGGGAACGACTAGCGACTCATTTATGGAAGGATTGCACAATCATGAAGGCTTTCAAGAATTCTAATATGTTTGATGGTAATCAAAGCCCGAGTGGTGGCTCAGGAGCCGGCGGCTTTCATGGCCCGGGCGGCGGTTCAGGTTCCGGTTTTCAGGGAACCAGGGCGGTCATAACCAACAGCAGTCTGGTCAAGGAGGACAATAGCAGCAACAATCGGGTTACCAAAGCCATCCAAAGCAGCTAAATAGTGGGCAGTATCACGTGTTCACTACTAGTTTGTGCAAACGTGATCAGAAAATCCATAAAAGGGTTGTGAATTCTGTTGAGCCGGCAGTCCCTCGCTACTTGAGGTGGTCGGAACAGCCCATTGTCTGGAGTAGGGAGGATCACCCTCCTCGGGTTGATAATCCGGGTCAACTGGCCCTGGTGGTGGCACCGCAGGTTGGTGGTTATAAATTTACTAAGGTGCTCATGGATGGAGGTAGCAGCGTCAACATCTCTATTACGAGACCTTTCGGCGCATGGGCTTAACTGACAAGAATTTTAAAACTTCCAACATCGTCTTCCATGGAGTGGTGCCTGGTAAGTCGGCGTATCCTATGGGTAAGATTGAGCTAGAGGTGGCTTTTGGAGACGAGCATGATTCTAGGGATGAAAAGTTAACTTTTGAGGTGGTCAAAATCAAGAGTCCATATCACGCTTTGTTCGGGCGGCCGGCTTATGCCAAGTTCATGGCGCGACCGTGTTATGTTTATTTATTGCTCAAGATGCCGGGTTACAAGGGTACCATCACTGTGCATGCAAGCCGAAAGGTGGCCCTGGAGTGCGAAGAAGGCGATGCGGCTTATGCGGAGTCTGTCTGTGCAGCAGAGGAGCTCAAATTTTATCAAGATAACGTTGACCCGACGGATATGACCTCCCTCAAGAAGCCGACTACGGAACATGACCCGGCCATGAAGTTTAAATCGGCTGTAGAGACTAAGCTTGTTGATTTTACTCCAGGTGATTCGTCTAAGCAATTCAGCATCAGTGCCAACTTGGATCCTAAATAGGAAAGCGCGCTCATCGAGTTCATCCGTGAGAACCGGGACATCTTTGCATGGAAGCCTTCTAACATGCCGGGTGTACCGAGAGGACTCGCTGAGCACACTCTTAATATTGATCCGAAGTATAAGCCAGTCAGGCAGTTTCTGCGGCGATTCAATGAGGAACGACGAAAAGCTATAGGAGAGGAGGTCGCCCGGCTCTTGGCGGCTGGGTTCATTGTCGAAGTTTTTCACCAGGAGTGGTTGGCTAACCCGGTGCTCGTGCTCAAGAAAAACGGCACCTGGCGGATGTGTGTGGATTACACGGACTTAAATAAGGCTTGTCCGGCTGATCCTTTCACTCTCCCCCGTATTGATCAAATCATTGATGCTACGGCGGGTTGTGCGCGTTTGAGCTTTTTGGATGCTTACTCTGGTTATCATCAGATCAAGATGGCAGTTAAGGACCAGGAGAAGACGGCTTTCATCACTCCGTTTGGAGCCTTCTGCTATGTGTCTATGCCTTTTGGGCTCAAGAGTGCCTAGGCGACTTATCAACGGTGTGTACAGAATTTTCTCCACAATCAGGTTGGGCGCAATGTTCATGCTTATGTGGATGACATAGTGGTGAAATCCAGAGAGACGGAAACCTTGATACCTGATCTCAGAGAAACCTTTGACAATCTCCGGGTTTACAAAATGATGCTTAACCTGGAGAAGTGTGTATTCGGTGTGCCTGCAGGCAAGCTTTTGGGATTCTTGGTCTCAAATAGGGGCATCGAGGCTAATCCAGAGAAGATTAAGGCAATCACTTCTTTGGCTAAACCGGCATGTATCAGTGATGTTCAGCGACTGGCGGGTCATGTTGCTGCTTTAAGCCGGTTAGGGGAGAAGGCCCTACCGCTGTACCAACTGATGAAGAAGGCATACACCTTTGTCTGGAGTAATGCTGCTAATGCTGCTTTTGAGGATTTGAAGAGGCAGTTATCTGAGCCGCCGGTTCTTGCAGCTCCTATTGACAAAGAGCCTTAGCTGTTATATGTGGCTGCTAATTCACGAGCCGTCAGTGTGGCAATTGTGGTAGAGCGCAAGGAGGCTGGTAAGGAACATCCGGTTCAACGGCCGGTTTATTATGTCAGTGAGGTACTCATCGAGTCAAAACAAAGATATCCTCATTAGCAGAAACTTGTTTACGGGGTGTTCATGGCAAGCCGGAAGCTGAAGCAATACTTCCAAGGTCACCCTATCACTATGGTAAGTTCTGCCCCCTTGGGAGACATTATTCAGAACAGAGAGGCTACAGGACGGGTCGCCAAGTGGGCCATCGAGCTCGGGCCTCATGGTCTGAAGTACGTACCACGCTCTGCCATTAAGTCTCAAGCTTTGGTGGATTTCATCAATGACTGGACAGAGCTACAGGCACCTGAGGAGAAGCCCGATAACACATATTGGACTATTCACTTTGATGGGTCCAGACAGTTGGAAGGCTCGGGGGCTGGAGTCGTGTTAACTTCCCCTCGAGGTGACAATTTTTGTTATGTACTCCGACTTATGTTTCCTTGTACTAACAATGCAGCTGAGTACGAGGCCCTACTCCATGGTCTCCGGATGGCCAAAGAGATGAGCTTGAGCCGGGTAAGATGCTTAGGAGACTCAGACCTTGTGGCTCAATAGGTGTCAGGCAAGTGGGACTCTAAAGATCCCCTTATGGCGGCTTACCGTCGTGAAGTCGATGTTGTGGCTGGACACTTCAAGGGTTATGTGTTGGAACACATTGATCGAAGGAAGAATGAGGCGGCTGATGCCTTAAGCCGGCTGGGATCTCAGCGTAAGCCGGTGCCGCCTAACACCTTTCTTGATGTTTTGCATAATCCTTCTGTTAAGTTACCTACAGAGGAAGATCTGGCAATACCAGACCCGAAGGCACAGCTGGTGGTGGCTCTCCACGTTATCCCAGATTGGACAGTGCCTTATTTGGCTTACATGACCCGGGGAGAGTTGCCTGAAGATGAGACCTTGGCAAGACAAATCGTCCGGCGGTCCAAGTCCATGACAATTGTCAATGGCGAGTTACATCACTGCAGCGTCACTGGAGCGTTTCAATGTTGCGTGTCACCTACAAAGGGTCAGGAGATCCTTCGTGAGATTCATGAAGGCGATTGTGGTCATCACGTTGGCTCAAAATCTCTTGTGCCCAAAGCTTTTCGTCATGGGTTTTATTGGCTGACGGCTCATGCTGATGCAGAAGATCTGGTCAGTAAATGTGACGGATGTCAGAAGTTCTCACGACGAGCCCATGTGCCGGCTCAAGAATTGAGGATGATTCCAATTGCTTGGCCGTTTGCAGTCTGGGGGCTTGATATGGCCGGGCCTTTCAAAAGGTCTAAAGATAAAAAGACGCACCTCTTGGTGGCGGTTGACAAGTTCACAAAGTGGGTGGAGGCGGAGCCAGTCAGTAAGTGTGATGCAGCCACGGCGGTCCAGTTTATGAAAAAGGTGATTTTTCGTTTTGGCTTTCCACACAGCATCATAACTGATAATGGCACTAACCTTTACAAAGGAGCTATGGAAGAGTTCTGTCAACGAGAGCATATCCGGCTTGACGTTTCAGCTGTGGCTCTGTTGGGGAATGTAGCAGAAATTCAAAATTTTCCTACGTGTCACCAAGATCTATCTATGGAGAGACCAGCAACGAGGGGAAGGTGAGTGCATCTACATACCCTTGTAGATTGCTAAGCGGAAGCGTTCAAGAGAACGGGGTTGAAGGAGTCGTACTCGTCGTGATCCAAATCACCGGAGATCCTAGTGCCGAACGGACGGCACCTCCGCGTTCAACACACGTACAGCCCGGTGACGTCTCCCATGCCTTGATCCAGCAAGGAGAGAGGGAGAGGTTGAGGAAGACTCCATCCAGCAGCAGCACAATGGCGTGGTGGTGGTGGAGGAGCGTGGCAATCCTGCAGGGCTTCGCCAAGCAC
>NC_057809.1:606791953-606802875 GCF_018294505.1 Triticum aestivum
GGGGGGGGGGGGCTCAGATCTAATCTGAGGAGGGGCGGCGGCCAAGGGGGGTTGCCTTGCCCCCCAAGGCAAGAAGGCACACCCTTTTTAGGGTTCCCCCAAATCCTAGGCGCATGGGCCCTAGGCGGGGAGGCGCCCAGCCCACTAAGGGGCTGGTACCTCTCCACATACAACCCATAGGGCCCTCCGGGGCAGGTGGACCCTCCCGATGGACCCCCGGAACCCCTCTGGTGGTCCCGGTACAATACCAGTAACCCCTGAATTATTCCGGTGATCGTATGATGACTTCCCATATATAAATCTTTACCTCCGGACCATTCCAGAACTCCTCGTGACGTCCGGGATCTCATCCGGGACTCCGAAGAACATTCAGTAACCACATACAAACTTCCTTTAATAACCCTAGCGTCATCGAACCTTAAGTGTGTAGACTCTACGGGTTCGGGAAGCATGCAGACATGACCGAGACGTTCTCCGTTCAATAACCAACAGCGGGATCTGGATACCCATGTTGGCTCCCACATGTTCCACGATGATCTCATTGGATGAACCACGATGTCGAGGATTCGATCAATCCCGTATGCAGTTCCCTTTGTCTAGCGGTATTGTACTTACCCGAGATTCGATCGTCGGTATCCCGATACCTTGTTTAATCTCGTTACCGGCAAGTCTCTTTACTCGTTCCGTAACACATCATCCCATGATCAACTCCTTGGTCACATTGTGCACATTATGATGATGTCCTACCGAGTGGGCCCAGAGATACCTCTCCGTCACACGGAGTGACAAATCCCAGTCTCGATTCGTGCCAACCCAACAGACACTTTCGGAGATACCTATAGTGTACCTTTATATCCACCCAGTTACGTTGTGACGTTTGGCACACCCAAAGTATTCCTACGGTATCCGGGAGTTGCACAATCTCATGGTCTAAGGAAGTGATACTTGACATTAGAAAAGCTTTAGCATACGAACTACACGATCTTGTGCTATGCTTAGGATTGGGTCTTGTCCATCACATCATTCTCCTAATGATGTGACCCCGTTATCAACGACATCCAATGTCCATGGTCAGGAAACCATAACCATCTATTGATCAACGAGCTAGTCAACTAGAGGCTTACTAGGGACATGGTGTTGTCTATGTATCCACACATGTATCTGAGTTTCCTATCAATACAATTATAGCATGGATAATAAACGGTTATCATGAACAAGGAAATATAATAATAACTAATTTGTTATTGCCTCTAGAGCATATTTCCAACAGTCTCCCACTTGCACTAGAGTCAATAATCTAGTTCACATCGCCATGTGATTAACACTCATAGGTCACATCGCCATGTGACCAACATCCAAAGAGTTTACTAGAGTCAATAATCTAGTTCACATCACTATGTGATTAACACTCAATGAGTTCTGGGTTTGATCATGTTGCTTGTGAGAGAGGTTTTAGTCAACGGGTCTGCAACATTCAGATCCGTATGTACTTCGCAAATCTCTACGCTATATTTGGAGCCATTTCAAATAACTGTTCTACTTGGAGCTATTCCAAATTTTTGCTCCATTATACGTATCCGGTATCTCTACTCAGAGCTATCCGGATAGGTGTTAAGCTTGCATCGACGTAACTCTTTACGTCGAACTCTTTATCACCTCCATAACCGAGAAACATATCCTTATTCCTCTAAGGATAATTTTGACCGCTATATGGTGATCTACTCCTAGATCACTTTTGTACCCTCTAGCCAGACATGTGGCAAGGCACACATCAGGTGCGGTACACAGCATAGCATACTATGGAGCCTATGTCTAAGCATAGGGGACGACCTTCATCCTTTCTCTCTGTTCTGCCGTGGTCGAGCTTTAAACCGAAACTTCGTACCTTACAACTTAGGTAAGAACTCCTTCTTTGACTGATCCATCTTGAACACCTTCAAGATCATGTCAAGGTATGTTCTCATTTGAAAGTACCATTAAGCGTTTTGATCTATCCTTATAGATCTTGATGCTCAATGTTCAAGTAGCCTAATCTAGGTTTTCCATTGAAAAACACCTTTCAAATAACCCTATATGCTTTCCAGAAATTCTACATCATTTCTGATCAACAATATGTCAACAACATATACTCATCAGAAATTCTATAGTGCTCGCACTTACTTCTTTGGAAATACAAGTTTCTCATAAACTTTGTATAAACCCAAAATCTTTGATCATCTCATCAAAGCGTACATTCGAACTCCGAGATGCTTACTCCAGTCCTTAGAAGGATTGCTGGAGCTTTGCATACTTGTTAGCATTTTTCAGGATTGACAAAACTTTCTAGTTGTATCTCATACAACCTTTCCTCAAGAAAATCGTCGAGGAAACAATGGTTTTGACATCCTATCTGCAAGATTTCATAAATAATGCAGTGACTGCTAACATAATTCCAACAGACTTTTAGCATCGCTACGTGTGAGAAAGTCTCATCATAGTCAACTCCTTGAACTTGTCGGGAAACACCTTAACGACAAGTCGAGCTTTCTCAATCGTGACGCTTACCATCATTGTCTGTCTTCTCCATCTGTGCTCAACAGCCTTATGACCATCAAGCCGTTCTGCCAAAGTCTACACTTTGTTTTCATACATGGACCCTCTCTCGGATTTTATGGCCTCGAGCCATTTATCGGAATCCGGGCCCACCATCGCTTCTCCATAGCTCGTAGGTTCATTGTTGTCTAGCAACATGACTTCCAAGACAGGATTACGTACCACTCTGAAGTAGTACGCATCCTTGTCGTCCTACGTGAAGGAAATATGCCCTAGAGGCAATAATAAATTTATTATTTATTTCCTTATATCATGATAAATGTTTATTATTCATGCTAGAATTGTATTAACCGGAAACATAATACATGTGTGAATACATAGACAAACAGAGTGTCACTAGTGTGCCTCTACTTGACTAGCTCGTTAATCAAAGATGGTTATGTTTCCTAACCATGAACAAAGAGTTGTTATTTGATTAACGGGATCACATCATTAGTTGAATGATCTGATTGACATGACCCATTCCATTATCTTAGCACCCGATCATTTAGTATGTTGCTATTACTTTCTTCATGACTTATACATGTTCCTATGACTATGAGATTATGCAACTCCCGTTTGCCGGAGGAACACTTTGGGTGCTACCAAACGTCACAACGTAACTGGGTGATTATAAGGGAGTACTACAGGTGTCTCCAAAGTTAGATGTTGGGTTGGCGTATTTCGAGATTAGGATTTGTCACTCCGATTGTCAGAGAGGTATCTCTGGGCCCTCTCAGTAATGCACATCACATAAGCCTTGCAAGCACTGCAACTAATATGTTAGTTGTGAGATGATGTATTACGGAACGAGTAAAGAGACTTGCCGGTAACGAGATTGAACTAGGTATTTGATACCGACGATCGAATCTCGGGCAAGTAACATACCGACGACAAAGGGAACAACGTATGTTGTTATGCGGTCTGATCGATAAAGATCTTCGTAGAATATGTAGGAGCCAATATGGGCATCCAGGTCCCGCTATTGGTTATTGACCAGAGACGTGTCTCGGTCATGTCTACATTGTTCTCGAACCGTAGGGTCCGCACGCTTAATGTTACGATGACAGTAATTATGAGTTTATGCATTTTAATGTACTGAAGTTAGTTTGGAGTCCCGGATGTGATCACGGACATGACAAGGAGTCTCGAAATGGTCGAGACATAAAGATTGATATATTGGAAGCCTATGTTTGGATATCGGAAGTGTTCCGGGTAAAATCGGGATTTTACCGGAGTACCGGGAGGTTACCGGAACCCCCCGAGAAATATATGGGCCTTAGTGGGCTTTAGTGGAAAGGTGAAAGGGGCAGCCCAAGGTGGGCTGCGCGCCTCCCCCCTCCCCTAGTCCTATTAGGACTAGGAGAGGTGGCCGACCCCCTCTCTCTCTTTCCCCCTCGGGGAATCCTAGTCCAACTAGGATTGGGGGGGGGGAGTCCTACTCCCGGTAGGAGTAGGACCCCTCCTGCGCCCTCCTCCTGGCCGGCGGCCCCCTCCCCCTTGGCTCCTTTATATACGGAGGCAGAGGGCACCCCTAGACACACAAGTTGATCATTGAGATCGTTCCTTAGCCGTGTGCGGTGCCCCCTGCCACCATATTCCACGCCGTCGTGCTGTCGGAACTCCTCCCCGAAGCTTTGCTGGATTGGAGCCCGGGGATCATCATCGAGCTGTACGTGTGCTAAGAACTCGGAGGTGCCGGAGTAACGGTGCTTGGATCGGTCGGATCGGGAAGAAGACGTACGACTACTTCCTCTACGTTGTGTCAACACTTCCGTTGTGATCTACAAGGGTACGTAGATCATACTCTCCCCCTCGTTGCTATGCATCACCATGATCTTGCGTGTGCGCAGGAAAATTTTGAAATTACTACGTTCCCCAACAGTGGCATCCGAGCCTAGGTTTTATGGTTTGGTGTTATATGCACGAGTAGAACACAAGTAAGTTGTGGGCGATACAAGTCATACTACCTACCAGCATGTCATACTTTGGTTCGGCGGTATTGTTGACGAGACGACCCGGACCAACATTACGCGTACGCTTACGCGAGACCGGTTCCCCCGACGTGCTTTGCACATAGGTGGCTTGCGGGTGACTGTCTCTCCAACTTTAGTTGAACCAAGTGTGGCTACGCCCGGTCCTTGCGAAGGTTAAAACAGAGTCTATTTGACGAACTATCGTTGTGGTTTTGATGCGTAGGTGAGATTGGTTCTTGCTTAAGCCCATAGCAGCCACGTAAAACTTGCAACAACAAAGTAGAGGACGTCTAACTTGTTTTTGCAGGGCATGTTGTGATGTGATATGGTCAAGGCATGATGCTAAATTTTATTGTATGAGATGATCATGTTTTGTAACCGAGTTATCGGCAACTGGCAGGAGCCATATGGTTGTCGCTTTATTGTATGCAATGCAATCGCGATGTAGTGCTTTACTTTATCACTAAACGGTAGCGATAGTCATGGAAGCATAAGATTGGCGAGACGACAACAATGCTACGATGGAGATCAAGGTGTCGGGCCGGTGACGATGGTGATCACGATGGTGCTTCAGAGATGGAGATCACAAGCACAAGATGATGATGGCCATATCATATCACTTATATTGATTGCATGTGATGTTTATCTTTTATGCATCTTATCTTGCTTTGATTGACGGTAGCATTATAAGATGATCTCTCACTAAATTATCAAGAAGTGTTCTCCCTGAGTATGCACCGTTGCAAAAGTTCTTCGTGCTGAGACACCACGTGATGATCGGGTGTGATAGGCTCTACGTTCAAATACAATGGGTGCAAAACAGTTGCACACGCGGAATACTTAGGTTATACTTGACAAGCCAAGCATATACAGATATGGCCTCGGAACACGGAGACCGAAAGGTTGAGCGTGAATCATATAGTAGATATGATCAACATAATGATGTTCACCGATGAAACTACTCCATCTCACGTGATGATCGGACATGGTTTAGTTGATTTGGATCACGTAATCACTTAGAGGATTAGAGGGATGTCTATCTAAGTGGGAGTTCTTAAGTAATATGATTAATTGAACTTAAATTATCATGAACTTAGTACCTGATAGTATCTTGCTTGTTTATGTTGATTGTAGATAGATGGCTCGTGCTGTTGTTCCGTTGAATTTTAATGCGTTCCTTGAGAAAGCAAAGTTGAAAGATGATGGTAGCAATTACACGGACTGGGTCCGTAACTTGAGGATTATCCTCATTGCTGCACAGAAGAATTACGTCCTGGAAGCACCGCTAGGTGCCAGGCCTGCTGCTGGAGCAACACCAGATGTTATGAACGTCTGGCAGAGCAAAGCTGATGACTACTCAATAGTTCAGTGTGCCATGCTTTACGGCTTAGAATCGGGACTTCAACGACGTTTTGAACATCATGGAGCATATGAGATGTTCTAGGAGTTGAAGTTAATATTTCAAGCAAATGCCCGGATTGAGAGATATGAAGTCTCCAATAAGTTCTATAGCTGCAAGATGGAAGAGAACAGTTCTGTCAGTGAGCATATACTCAAAATGTCTGGGTATAATAATCACTTGATTCAATTGGGAGTTAATCTTCCAGATGATTGCGTCATTGACAGAATTCTCCAATCACTGCCACCAAGCTACAAGAGCTTCATGATGAACTATAATATGCAAGGGATGAACAAGACTATTCTCGAGCTCTTCGTAATGCTGAAAGCTGCGGAGGTAGAAATCAAGAAGGAGCATCAAGTGTTGATGGTCAACAAGACCACTAGTTTCAAGAAAAAGGGCAAAGGGAAGAAGAAGGGAAACTTCAAGAAGAACAGCAAGCAAGTTGCTGATCAAGAGAAGAAACCCAAGTCTGGACCTAAGCCTGAAACTGAGTGCTTCTACTGCAAGCAGACTGGTCACTGGAAGCGGAACTGCCCAAAGTATTTGGCGGATAAGAAGGATGGCAAGGTGAGCAAAGGTATATGTGATATACATGTTATTGATGTGTACCTTACTAATGCTCGCAGTAGCACCTGGGTATTTGATACTGGTTCTGTTGCTAATATTTGCAACTCGAAACAGGGACTACAGATTAAGCGAAGATTGGCTAAGGACGAGGTGACGATGCACGTGGGAAACGGTTCCAAAGTCGATGTGATCGCGGTCGGCACTCTACCTCTACATCTACCTTCGGGATTAGTATTAGACCTAAATAATTGTTATTTGGTGCCAGCGTTGAGCATGAACATTATATCTGGATCTTGTTTAATGCGAGACGGTTATTCATTTAAATCAGAGAATAATGGTTGTTCTATTTATATGAGTAATATCTTTTATGGTCACGCACCCTTGAAGAGTGGTCTATTCTTATTAAATCTCGAGAGTAATGATACACATATTCATAATGTTGAAGCCAAAAGATGCAGAGTTGATAATGATGGTGCAACTTATTTGTGGCACTGCCGTTTAGGTCATATCGGTATAAAGCACATGAAGAAACTCCATACTGATGGGCTTTTGGAACCACTTGATTATGAATCGCTTGGTACTTGCGAACCGTGCCTCATGGGCAAGATGACTAAAACACCATTCTCCGGTACTATGGAGAGAGCAATAGATATGTTGGAAATCATACATACAGATGTATGCGGTCCGATGAATATTGAGGCTCGTGGCGGATATCGTTATTTTCTCACCTTCACAGATGATTTAAGCAGATATGGGTATATCTACTTAGTGAAACATAAGTCTGAAACATTTGAAAAGTTCAAAGAATTTCAGAGTGAAGTGGAAAATCATCGTAACAAGAAAATAAAGTTTCTACGATCTGATCGTGGAGGAGAATATTTGAGTTACGAGTTTGGTGTACATTTGAAAAATTGTGGAATAGTTTCGCAACTCACGCCACCCGGAACACCACAGCGTAATGGTGTGTCCGAACGTTGTAATCGTACTTTACTAGATATGGTGCGATCTATGATGTCTCTTACTGATTTACCGCTATTGTTTTTGGGATACGCTCTAGAGACGGCCGCATTCACGTTAAATAGGGCACCATCAAAATCCGTTGAGACGACGCCTTATGAACTGTGGTTTGGCAAGAAACCAAAGTTGTCGTTTCTGAAAGTTTGGGGCTGCGATGCTTATGTGAAAAAGCTTCAACCTGATAAGCTCGAACCCAAATCAGAGAAATGTGTCTTCATAGGATATCCAAAGGAAACTATTGGATACACCTTCTATCACAGATCCGAAGGCAAGACTTTTGTTGCTAAATTCAGAAACTTTCTGGAGAAGGAGTTTCTCTCGAAAGAAGTGAGTGGGAGGAAAGTAGAACTTGACGAGGTAACTGTACCTACTCCCTTATTGGAAAGTAGTACATCACAGAAAACTGTTTCTGCGACACCTACACCAATAAGTGAGGAATCTAATGATAATGATCATGAAACTTTAGATCAAGATACTACTGAACCTCGTAGATCAACCAGAGTGAGATCCGCACCAGAGTGGTACGGTAATCCTGTTCTGGAAGTCATGCTACTAGATCATGATGAACCTACGAACTATGAAGAAGTGATGGTGAGCCCAGATTCCGCAAAATGGCTTGAAGCCATGAAATCTGAGATGGGATCCATGTATGAGAACAAAGTATGGACTTTGGTTGACTTGCCCGATGATCGGCAAGCAATTGAGAATAAATGGATCTTCAAGAAGAAGACTGACGCTGATGGTAATGTTACTGTCTACAAAGCTCGACTTGTCGCGAAAGGTTTTCGACAAGTTCAAGGGGTTGACTACGATGAGACCTTCTCACCCGTAGCGATGCTTAAGTCTGTCCGAATCATGTTAGCAATTGCCGCATTTTATGATTATGAAATTTGGCAGATGGATGTCAAAACTGCATTCCTGAATGGATTTCTAGAAGAAGAGTTGTATATGATGCAACCAGAAGGTTTTGTCGATCCAAAGGGAGCTAACAAAGTGTGCAAGCTCCAGCGATCCATTTATGGACTGGTGCAAGCCTCTCAGAGTTGGAATAAACGCTTTGATAGTGTGATCAAAGTATTTGGTTTTATACAGACTTTTGGAGAAGCCTGTATTTACAAGAAAGTGAGTGGGAGCTCTGTAGCATTTCTGATATTATATGTGGATGACATATTACTGATTGGAAATAATATAGAATTTCTGGATAGCATAAAGGGATACTTGAATAAGAGTTTTTCAATGAAAGACCTCGGTGAAGCTGCTTACATATTGGGCATTAAGATCTATAGAGATAGATCGAGACGCTTAATTGGACTTTCACAAAGCACATACCTTGACAAAGTTTTGAAAAAGTTCAAAATGGATCAAGCAAAGAAAGGGTTCTTGCCTGTGTTACAAGGTGTGAGATTGAGTAAGACTCAAAGCCCGACCACTGCAGAAGATAGAGAGAAAATGAAAGATGTTCCCTATGCTTCAGCCATAGGCTCTATCATGTATGCAATGCTGTGTACCAGACCAGATGTGTGCCTTGCTATAAGTCTGGCAGGGAGGTACCAAAGTAATCCAGGAATGGATCACTGGACAGCGGTCAAGAACATCCTGAAATACCTGAAAAGGACTAAGGATATGTTTCTCATATATGGAGGTGACAAAGAGCTCATCGTAAAAGGTTACGTTGATGCAAGCTTTGACACTGATCCGGACGATTCTAAATCGCAAACCGGATACGTGTTTACATTAAACGATGGAGCTTTCAGTTGGTGCAGTTCAAAACAAAGCGTCGTAGCGGGATCTACATGTGAAGCGGAGTACATAGCTGCTTCGGAAGCAGCAAATGAAGGAGTCTGGATCAAGGAGTTCATATCCGATCTAGGTGTCATACCTAGTGCATCGGGTCCAATGAAAATATTTTGTGACAATACTGGTGCAATTGCCTTGGCAAAGGAATCCAGATTTCACAAGAGAACCAAGCACATCAAGAGACGCTTCAATTCCATCCGGGATCTAGTCCAGGTGGGAGACATAGAGATTTGCAAGATACATACGGATCTGAATGTTGCAGACCCGTTGACTAAGCCTCTTCCATGAGCAAAACATGATCAACACCAAGACTCCATGGGTGTAAGAATCATTACTGTGTAATCTAGATTATTGACTCTAGTCCAAGTGGGAGACTGAAGGAAATATGCCCTAGAGGCAATATAAAGTTATTATTTATTTCCTTATATCATGATAAATGTTTATTATTCATGCTAGAATTGTATTAACCGGAAAAATAATACATGTGTGAATACATAGACAAACAGAGTGTCACTAGTGTGCCTCTACTTGACTAGCTCGTTAATCAAAGATGGTTATGTTTCCTAACCATGAACAAAGAGTTGTTATTTGATTAACGGGATCACATCATTAGTTGAATGATCTGATTGACATGACCCATTCCATTAGCTTAGCACCCGATCGTTTAGTATGTTGCTATTGCTTTCTTCATGACTTATACATGTTCCTATGACTATGAGATTATGCAACTCCCGTTTGCCGGAGGAACACTTTGGGTGCTACCAAACGTCACAACCTAACTAGGTGATTATAAAGGAGTACTACAGGTGTCTCCAAAGGTAGATGTTAGGTTGGCGTATTTCGAGATTAGGATTTGTCACTCCGATTGTCGGAGAGGTATCTCTGGGCCCTCTCGGTAATGCACATCACATAAGCCTTGCAAGCACTGCAACTAATATGTTAGTTGTGAGATGATGTATTACGGAACAAGTAAAGAGACTTGCCGGTAACGAGATTGAACTAGGTATTGGATACCGACGATCGAATCTCAGGCAAGTAACATACCGATGACAAAGGGAACAACGTATGTTGTTATGCGGTCTGACCGATAAAGATCTTCGTAGAATATGTAGGAGCCAATATGGGCATCCAGGTCCCGCTATTGGTTATTGACCAGAGACGTGTCTCGGTCATGTCTGCATTGTTCTCGAACCGCAGGGTCCGCATGCTTAATGTTACGATGACAGTAATTATGAGTTTATGCATTTTGATGTACCGAAGTTAGTTCGGAGTCCCGGATGTGATCACGGACATGACGAGGAGTCTTGAAATGATCGAGACATAAAGATTGATATATTGGAAGCCTATGTTTGGATATCGAAAGTGTTTCGGGTAAAATCGGGATTTTACCGGAGTACCGGGAGGTTACCGGAACCCCCCGGGAAATATATGGGCCTTAGTGGGCTTTAGTGGAAAGGTGAAAGGGGCAGCCCAAGGTGGGCTGCGCGCCTCCCCCCTCCTCTAGTCCTATGAGGACTAGGAGAGGTGGCTGGCCCCCTCTAACTCTTTCCCCCTCGGGGAATCCTAGTCCAACTAGGATTGGGGGGGGGGGG
>NC_057809.1:606803170-606835913 GCF_018294505.1 Triticum aestivum
TAGGAGTAGGACTCCTCCTGCGCCCTCCTCCTGGCCGGTGGCCCCCTCCCCCTTGGCTCCTTTATATACGGAGGCAGGGGGCACCCCTAGACACACAAGTTGATCATTGAGATCGTTCCTTAGCCGTGTGCGGTGCCCCCTGCCACCATATTCCACCTCGATCATATCGTTGTAGTGCTTAGGCGAAGCCCTGCGTCGGTAGAACATCAAGATCGTCACCACGCCGTCGTGCTGACGGAACTCCTCCCCGAAGCTTTGCTGGATCGGAGCCCGGGGATCGTCATCGAGTTGTACGTGTGCTAAGAACTCGGAGGTGCCGGAGTAACGGTGCTTGGATCGGTCGGATCGGGAAGAAGACGTACGACTACTTCCTCTATGTTGTGTCAACACTTCCGTTGCGATCTAGAAGGGTACGTAGATCATACTCTCCCCCTCGTTGCTATGCATCACCATGATCTTGCGTGTGCGTATGAAAATTCTGAAATTACTACGTTCCCCAACACTACGAGGTTTGGGGGTGACTTGATCTGAAGTCTCATGATCAATATCATAAGCTTCCACTTCAATTGGTGTAGGTGCCACAGGAACAACTCTTTGTGCCCTGCTATACACTAGTTGAAGTGACGGTTCAATAACCTCATCAAGTCTCCACCATCCTCCCACTCAATTCTTTCGAGAGAAACTTTTCCTCGAGAAAGGACCCGATTCTAGAAACAATCCCTATTGCTTTCGGATCTGAATTAGGAGGTATACCCAGCTGTTTTGGGTGTCCTATGAAGATGCATTTTATCCGCTTTGGGTTCGAGCTTATCAACCTGAAACTTTTTCACATAAGCATCGCAGCCCCAAACTTTCAAGAAACGACAACTCAGGTTTCTCCAAACCATAGTTCAAAACGGTTTCATCTCAACAGAATTACGTGGTGCCCTATTAAAGTGAGTGTGGTTGTCTCTAATGCCTAACCCATGAATGATAGTGGTAATTCGATAAGAGACATCATGGTACGCACCATATCCAATAGGGTGCAATTATGATGTTCGGACACACCATCACACTACGGTGTTCCAGGCAGAAACAATTTCCACAGTGTCTTGTTTGTGTGCCAAACTCGTAACTCAGATATTCATTTCTATGATCATATCATAGACATTTTATCCTCTTGTCACGAAGATCTTCAACTTCACTCTGAAATTACTTGAACCATTCAATAATTCAGACTTGTGTTTCATCAAGTAAATATACTCAGTATCTACTTAAATCATCTGTGAAGTAATAATATAATGATATCCACTGCGTGCCTCAGCACTCATTGGACTGCACACATCAAAATGTATTACTTCCAACGAGTTGCTTTCTTGTTCCATCTTACTGAAAACGAGGCCTTTCAGTCATCTTGCTCATGTGGTATGATTTGCATGTCTCAAGTGATTCAAAATCAAGCGAGTCCAAAGATCCATCAACATGGAGCTTCTTCATGCGTTTAATACCATTATGACTAAAATTGCAGTGCCACAAGTATGTGGTACTATCATTACTATCTTATATCTTTTGGCATGAACATGTGTATCACTACGATCGGGATTCAATAAACCATTCATTTTAGGTGCAAGACCATTGAAGGTATTATTCAAATAAACAGAGTAACTATTATTCTCTTTAAATGAACAACCGTATTGCGATAGACATAATCCAATCATGTCTATGCCCAACGCAAACACCAAATAACAATTATTTATGTTTAACACCAATCTTGATGGTAGAGGGAGCGTGCGATGCTTGATCATATCAACCTTGGAAACACTTCCAACACATATCGTCAGCTCACCTTCAGCTAGTCTCCATTTATTCTGCAGCTTTTATTTCGAGTTACTAACACTTAGTAACCGAACCGGTATCTAATACCCTGGTGCTACTAGGAGTACTAGTAAAGTACACATTAACATAATGTATATCCAATATACTTCTATCGACAACCTTCTCATCTACCAAGTATCTAGGGTAATTCTACTCCGGTAGCTGTTCCCCTTATTACAGAAGCACTTAGTCTCGGGTTTGGGTTCAACATTGGGTTTCTTCATTAGAGCAGCAGCTGATTTGCCGTTTCATGAAGTATCCCTTCTTGCCCTTGCTGTCGGGGAAACTGATCCACGAACACCTATGGGACTGGCGGACCGGGTCCCTTTCGGTTCGGCGGGGGGCGGAGATCGCACGAAGAGCAGATCGAGGCGAAGCACGCGAGACGTTTACCCAGGTTCGGGCCGCACAGATGCGTAAAACCCTACTCCTGCTTTGTGGATTGTATTGAGTTCTTGCTCGGGAGCGCGGAGTGCTACAGTACACACCGGCAGCTAACGAGACCGAGCCTGAATGAGTGCCCCCCCCTACGTTGCGCATGGGCCTCCTTTTATATGCTCAAGGGGTCACCGACAGGTGGCAACGTAGACAAGGGCAAAAATGGAAAAGGTGTTGCGGTTGGTACAACTACTTGTACAGTGTATCATACCTAACCCTGACGGCAGGGGACAAGGGCATTAAATGCCCGTCTGCGTCGCCCAAATAGTGCAAAAAGGGACCGCCAGGGACGCCACCGCTTGCCACGATGGCAATCTTGTCAGCGCTGCTTGCCACCGCTCACCGCTGGCTGCACAGCCTCCCGCCACGTACGCCTGGAAGGGTCCCAGAGCGACACGTTGGTGGATGTGCTGGAGCGCGGATACAGAGTGGTGGCTTGCCGCGGCAAGCGCCTTGCCGCGGTCGTTGTCTTGTCGCGTCCGGGAGCTTGTCACTCACCGGGCCTTGCCGGGACGCGTGGCGCGTCGCGGCAAGTTCCTTGAGATGCCTTGGTTGGCCTTCCCGGAAAGCTCCTCTTGCCGGGGTCTTGTATGCCTTGGTTGGCCTTCCCGGCAAGCTCCCCTTGCCGGGGTCTTGTCTCCGTGGCTTAAATACTTTGTTCTTGAATGGCTCCAGAGGAACCACGGAGGACCTTGGCGGACGCCCGGCAAGCCTTGCCGCAGGATGCTGCGACTGCCCGTGCACAAGTTCGGGATACTAGGGTACCCCTACTCTAGTACACCGACAGGAGCCCCCGGGCCTGGGCCATACACGGTGCCGAGCGCTGTTGGGCCAGGCCCAAAACAGGGCACGGGCACGCGCAGCCTAGGTTACGTCGTATCTTTCTCCGTATCCACCGCGCCCTCCCCGAACGGCACGCGTCGAATGCGGCGTCGTGGGAGAGATCGTGGGTGGTTTCTTTATTCGGAAATGCGGAACGTCCGCCCCCTCCCTCTTTATAAGAAGGGGAAACAGGGGCATTACACCCATCCGCCAGTTGCTACTCCAATCTCAGAAATCTCCGCCGCTCCCCCGTCTAAAGAGAGCAGCGCTCCGCCCCCATCGCCACCAGCACCACCAACGCCGTCGTCCTCCTCCACCACTTCCGCCATGGCTCCGAAAGCCGACAAGGGGAAGGTCGTGAAGTCGGGCGAGGCGCAGCGGCTCGCAGCACTGTGAAAGGAGCGGGCAATCTCCCCCCCCCAAACTCGCCGCGAGGGAGCTAAGGGAGTACTACTACCTCTTCTGGTTGACAGAGACGCGGGTGCACCCGCGCACGAAGGTACTCCCCGACGCCGCCTGGAAGATGGCTCCAAACGGATACCCTTTCTTTGGCTTGTTCTTCTACTGCGGGCTCTGCCCGCCCTTCTCTGAATTCTTCTGTGATATCATGAACACCTACGGGTTCTGCCTCCTTGACTTCACCCCCAATGCCGTTCTGACCATGGCAGTTTTCGCACATCTCTGCGAAAACTTTGTCGGAGTCCATCCCAACGTAGCTCTTTTTCGCCATTTCTTTATGCCCCGAGTAGAGAGAGGAGAGCCTTTATCCGGCGGAATCGCCTGGATCTCATGGGCCGGCAAGAAAGAAGCTTATCTGGAGGGAGAGCTCCGCGGCAAGTGGGAGGAATGGAGAGCAGACTGGTGCTGGGTTGTCGAGGAGAACCCGCAGCCATTTACTGCCCGGCGCCAAACCCCAGTAGTGCGCGGCAGCGATTGGAGCAACGTGGCCCCGGAAGATGCTAGGCTGAAGATAGCCGTCGCCCGGATCCAACGCCTCAAGCTTGCCGGGCTTACTGTAGGCGCTGTTGGTGCAGATTTCCTTCGCCGCCGCATCGCCCCCCTGCAGGAGAGGGGGAGACCCGCATGGGAGTTCAAGAATGCGGCGGATATCATGAGGCTGCGTCTAGGCCTCAACTATAACTTCACTATTCTGGAGCTCAACGCGATGCTCCAGGAGCTGTTCAAGTACGACCCTGAGCATCCCGAAGTGTTCAGGTTGCCGCAGGGCGTCGTTCCGCTGTGCAACAACTCCTCGCTCGACCGCATCCGTGCAATGATGCCGCTCTGTGATTCGCATGGAATCGTGCCAACTTGGCAAGAGCCAGAAGACGTCGTCGTGCAGGATTTCTTTGACGGCCTGGTAGAAGTGCCGATCCGCTCCGACGAGAAGGATGGCCTCACCAGCGACACCACCGAGAAAGAGTTGCAACGCATGGCCACCAGGCTGGAAGAGGCGGCGGCAGCCGCAGCCGCGGGCGAGTTCGGATTCACCTTGGAGGAGGCAGATGCAGCCGAGGCGGCAAGTCGTGCAGAGCGAGAAGAGCTCGCCGGCAAGAAAGAGCTTGCCGGGCGAGACGCCGAGTCGAGCGAGCCCGCCAAGGACACGAGCGGCTCATTGGAGATCAACTCCTCTTCCTCCTCATCTTCGGGCAGCTCGCCGCAAGCAAAGCCTCCATCTCCACCAAGAAGGCGTCTCCGCAAGGCCGGAGACGCAACAGAGCGGCAGACGGGTCAATAGCCGCCGCGCCGCGCGACACGCTCCACCGCGGCAAGCACTGTTGCCGCGGGAGCGCCTCACGTTGCCGCGGCAACTGGAGCGGGGTCTTCCCAGACCACCGCTTCTGCTCCTGCTGCTTCTCACGCCGCGGGGGCAACCAGAGCGGGGACGTCTCAGACCACCGCCACTATTCCCGCCAAGCGGCCAAGGGAATCTACTCCTCCGCCTTCCCGCGCCGGACGGGAGCCGGACTTCGACTTCTTCGCGTTCAGCTCCAACGAGGAAGAAGAATACGAGTAAGATTCACTTGTTATATTTGTAATTCTTCAGTCCTCGCTGTTTTGTCTTGTATCTCATTTGCCTTGCTCCGAACTCATTCCTTTTTAGGACGCTGGCCCAGAGAGCGGCGAAGAGAGCCAAGATCCCAGTGATCAACATTGATGACGAACCCACCGCATCAGAAGAGGGTGCACCCGAGGTCACCTTGCCGGATCTGGCAACTGTTCTCCAGAGCAGCCCCCAGCGTAAGCATATGGTTCGCTTTCCGCTATTAGGCACGCATGGATACTCTTGCTTTGCTGACATCTGACTGTCGGTTTGTGTAGGAGCAGAGCAGCCCCACCAAGAGCGCCCGGAGACCGCCCCCGACATGCTATCTGCTTCGACTACGCCGCCAAGGGAGGGTTCTCCGGCAAGGGGGAGGTCTCCGGCAAGGGAGAAATCTCCGGCAAGGGAGAGGTCTCCGGCAAAGGACAGCACCAGCGGCCCCCCGATGGCGGAGACCAAGATTGCAGAACCCGGTGCCGGTAATCCTCTTGCTTCAAAACTTCCCTTGGGTTCTTCTTCTTTTGATCTTCTTTTCTTTTCTTTTGGATATTTGCTTGACTCTTCTCCCCTTTCTGGCCGTCAGACCCATCTGCTGCAGAGCCGATGGAGACCGAGGTTGCCGCCGACGACGAGGCCGCCAAAGCTACCACCGTAGCAGCTGGCGAGGGGTCTGGCAATCGTACTGACAGCCTTGAGGCCGCAGGAGCGCCAGGCGCTACACCGACCGCCAACCCTTCCGCCGCTGCCGCAGCGCCAGGCTCCGAAGAGTCCCAGCCAGGCGTCTACTTGAAGGCCGGCGATGGCGTCTTCATCAACCTCCCCTGGGCGTCAAGCTCCAGGGCGCCGGTCGAGGGAGAGAGCTTCGACGGAGAGGTGCTCGCCTCCACTGGGCTGACACTGGTTGATGTGCCGAGCAGCAGCGGCAGTGAGCCTGAGGAGGAGCGGCTGCTGCGGAAGTTGTTGTTGCTCTACCGCGCGCGGCAAGCCAAGCTGGAATCCCACGAGGCGCTTGTCGCGAAGGCGGGAGTGGACATCGAGAAGCGCGCGGAGGAGCTCGGGGGTTTTCACCGGGAAGCTCTCCGGTCCCTGGCAGAGGAGCGGGAGCAACTCGCCGAAGCGCAGAAGGCCTTCTTCCTCGAGAGGGCCGAAGTTGAAGAGCAACAGCGGCTTGCCGCTGAGAGGCTGTCTGCGCAGGAGGGCGAGCTGGCGCAGTGGAAAGTCAACCTCGACAGCCACGAGGAGGAGCTTGCCGCGCGTGAGCAAACATTCGGCGGAGCTCTCCAGCAAGCAAAGGATGCTGCCGCAGCTGCCGAGGCCGCCAAGAAGGAGCTGGAGACGAAGGTGGCGCAGCTGGAGGCCGATCTCAAGGCGAGCGGCGAAGAGCTTGCCGCGCTCAAGCATGAGCGGGAGAAGGACGCCCACAGCCTCTCAGAGCTGCAGGATCGTCTCGCCGAGAAGGGCAAAGAGCTTAGCGCCGCCAAGGACTCCAGCGCGTATCTTGAGTTGAAGCTGATTGCTTTGACCAAGACGCTGGACGGCGCCAAGGAGCAGGAGGCGGCCTTGAAGGAGGAGGTCAAGGCCGGCAAGGCGCTGCTGGAGAGTGTTGCCGCCGCCCAGAATGCTTTTAAGGAGACCGTGGAGCACTGGACGGAGGGGCTCGTGAATGTTGCCGCAGATATTGACAGGGAGCTGGCGCAGCTGGGGATGGCGGATCTCGGGTATCCCTCCGACGAGAACCTCCAGCCCAGCGCCAAGCTCACCTTGTTCTTCAAAGGCGTGGCGACGGCCCTCCAGCGACTCCGGGAAAGGATCCCAAAGCAGCTGGCCGACGAGTCGCGCAAGATCCGCGCGGGAGCTCTTCAAAAGGTGCTGGTGAAGGTGGCCTTCCGCAATCCCGGCCTCAACCTCACCAACGTCCTCAAGACCTTGCCGCCGGATGCTGATCTGGAGGCGCTCAAGACCCTTGTCTCACCCATTGTGGACAAGGTGAGCGGGATCAAGAGGATCGAGGGCGATCGCGTAGACTAGGCCGCCCATTTTCTTCTTTTCTTGTCGCTTCTGGTCATGTTATGAGAACAACCTGTTAGAGCCGCGACAAGCTATCTTGTAATATAACTCTGTTTTGGGTAGTGATTGCTATGTTATCTCCTTTACTTAATTCCTTCCTTTGTATGTTTTTGCCCTACGCTTTTAGGGAACTTGCCGGCGCAGGCACCTTATCCGCGAGCGCTGAGTGCGGGACGTCAGCAGCCTGCTGGCGGTGCCGCTACCGACAAGAAACCTTGTCGCAACTAGTTGCAGCTCACTTAAGTTGCTAAGCGAACTCGAAACAAAGTAAGGGCGCGACTAGCTGCGAGGCATCTAGTCCCAGCTCACTTAAGTTGTTGAGCGGACTCGAAACAAAGTAAGGGCGCAACTAGCTACTAGTTAGTTCCTCCGCGCACAGGTTTTCCATACAAAGTACGGTCGTTCAAGGAAGATAACTTAAAAATTTAAAAATCTGATTGCTCAAACTTTGGCAACTTATCTTTTCTGTTGTTTGCTTCCCGGTAAGACGAAGCTTTCTTGAACGATGCCTGGTCCATACCATTATCTTCTCCTTTCCCCCCGGCAAACTTGTGCGCGAGGGAACCTTCCTTTCCTTGACAAGAAGAGAAAATAAAGATATGGAGCCTTATGGCTCGTTGTTGCTTACCGGGGGTAGGTGCTGCACAAAGTGTCAGATAATACATGCAAAAAATAGAAAGCATGAAATTGACAAGATGTGCGAAGCACATGAGCTTTACTTATGCACGGGGTCTGCGCCCGGCTTTGTACAAAGGATTACATGCAACTGCGGCAAGACTTGTACAAAAGGTGGTTGCCAGAACAGGTTCCGGCAACCGCGCCTTACGGGTAAAACTTATGAAGATGTTCAATGTTCCAGGAGTTGCTCACCGGAAAGCCATCTTCGGTCTCAAGGCGGACATCGCCAGGCCTAGTGACTCGTTTCACCCGGTAAGGGCCTTCCCACTTCAGCGTCAACTTGTTGGAATTCTTGGCGGACTGAACGCGCCGAAGAACAAGGTCGCCTTCCTCGAGACTTCTGGCGTTAACTTTGCGGCTATGGTAGCGGCGCAAAGCTTGCTGGTAGCGAGCAGCTCGCACAGCAGCCTGAAGACGGTCTTCCTCAAGGAGCAGCGCGTCATCTTGTCGCAGCTGCTCTTGCTCAAGCTCATCGTAAGCGAGCACTCGAGGTGACCCGTATACGAGTTCCGTGGGGAGAACTGCCTCTGCTCCATAGACTAGAGTGAAAGGTGTCTGGCCAGTGGCTCGATTTGGCGTCGTCCTGATCGACCAAAGAGCCACCAGCAGCTCCTCAATCCAGTTTCTTCCGCACTTGTGCAGCCTGTCGAAAGTCCTGGTCTTGAGCCCTCGCAGCACTTCAGCATTTGCCCTCTCCGCTTGACCGTTGCTTCTTGGGTGAGCAACAGAAGCGAAGCAGACCTTGGCGCCAAGATCTTGGACGTACTGCATGAAGGTGCGGCTCGTGAATTGCATACCGTTGTCGGTGATGATCCTGTTAGGGATCCCAAAGCGGCAAACAATCGATCTGAAGAACTTGACTACTGATTGTGCTGTCACCTTCCTCACTGGTTCCACTTCCGGCCACTTTGTGAACTTGTCGATTGCAATGTACAAGTACTCAAAGCCCCCGACAGCTTGGGGAAAGGGGCCGAGGATGTCGAGCCCCCAGACCGAAAATGGCTAGGATAAAGGGATCGTCTGGAGAGCTTGAGCTGGCTGGTGAATCTGCTTGGAATGGAACTGGCACGCTTCACACTTGGTTACTTGTGCAGTTGCATCCTGGAGGGCTGTCGGCCAAAAGAAACCTTGCCGGAATGCTTTGCCGGCAAGTGCTCTTGCGCCAATGTGGTGACCACATATGCCTCCATGTATCTCTGCCAACAGCTTTTGTCCGTCTTCCTGGTGAATACACTTCAATTTCACACCGTTGAGTCTTCTTCTGTACAGTGTGTTGTCGACAAACTGGTACATACTTGACTGCCGGGCTACTCTTTCCGCTTCTTCTTGCTCTTCGGGAAGTTCTCCTGTCTGAAGGAAATGGACAATGGGCTACGCCCATGCTGGAGCTTGTGGCTCGACAACAAGGACTAAAGGCACACCTGCTGCTGCGGGAACATCCGCTTCTACGGCGAGAACCTGCGGCTCTGCCGGAGCTTGACGTTCCCCGGCAAGCTTGCCGGAGCAAAACTTGTCGGGAGCTTCTGCTTCAACGGAACAAACCCTAAGGCTTGCCGGAGCAGACTGCTCCTCAGCACTCTTGGTGTTGATCTTGGGGACCTTCTTGGCGGCGGCTTCGAGAAGCTCTGCCGGAAAATAGTCACCAGAAATCAACTTCCTCTTCTTGCTCTGTCCAGTTGATGGCGTTACGGACGGTCAAGTCAGCTTGAGCACAAAGATCCCTGGTTCCACAGGTAACTTAAGTGCGGCACACTTTGACAGGCCATCGGCAATGTCGTTCTCAGCTCTTGGAACATGTTCCATCTGCAGGCCGTCAAAGCGCTCTTCTAGCTTTCTCACTTCGTCGACGTAGGCTTCCATCAACGGACTCTGATAGTTCTTGTTCACTTGGCGGACGACAAGCTGCGAGTCACCCCTGACAATGAGCTTCTTGATCCCAAGGTCTGCCGCGATCCTGAGACCGGCAAGCAAGCCTTCATACTCTGCAGTATTGTTTGTTGCTTGCTCCTTGGGAAAGTGCATCTGGACTACGTACTTGAGGTGCTCTCCGGTGGGTGCGACAAGCAGCACGCCAGCACCGGCGCCTTGCAGCGCGAAGGCACCATCAAAGTACATCAGCCACTCTTTGCTTGCATCCTCGACGGGGATGCTCTTTTCTGGAATTTCTTCATCTGGTGTTGGCGTCCACTCTGCTACGAATTCTGCCAATGCTCTGCTTTGGATAGTTGAAGTGCTTTCAAACTTGAGGCCAAAGCTTGACAGTTCCAGTGCCCACTCAATAATCCTGCCTGTCGCTTCTGGATTCTGTAGTATCTTCTTCAGCGGAAAGCGAGTGACAACTGTGATCTCATGTGCTTGGAAGTAATGGTGCAGCTTTCTCGAGGCCATGAGAAGGCCGAAAAGCAATTTCTGCACACCAGAGTACCTTGACCTAGCCCCCTGCAGAAGGGAACTGACAAAGTAAACTGGGCGCTGCACCATTCTCTTCTGTATCTCTTCGCGTGCCTGCGTAGATCCATCCTTGCCGGGACCAGAGCTTGTCGGGGAAGCCCCCTGCTTGTCGCTGGACGCGCTTGCCGTGGTTGCTGGCTCATCATCTGCCTCCCTCTCCGCAACTAACGCAGCACTAACCGCTTGATTGGTTGCCGCTAAATACAGCAGCAACTTCTCTTGTGGCTTAGGTGCGACAAGTGTTGGAGTGGAGGACAGGTATCTCTTCAAGTCCTGCAGGGCAGCCTCCGCTTCCGGAGTCCATTTCATGGGACCTACCTTTTTCAATATTTTGAAAAACGGCAGGGCGCGTTCAGCAGACCTAGAGATAAACCTGCTGAGAGCAGCCACGCAACCGGCAAGTCTTCGTACATCCTTGACGCGCTTTGGTGCTTCAATCTGCTCAATGGCCCTGATCTTGTCGGGATTGGCTTCAATTCCCCGCTGAGATACAAAAAATCCGAGAAGCTTGCCGGAAGGGATTCCGAACACACACTTCTTGGGGTTTAGCTTGAGGTTGATCTTGCGCAGATTTGCAAAAGTCTCGTCTAAATCTTGAATCAGAGTCGCCTTGTCTTTGCTCTTGACCACTATGTCATCCATGTAGGCTTCCACATTTCTGTGTATTTGGGGCTCAAGAGCGACATGGACTACCCTTGCAAATGTTGAACCAGCATTCTTTAAACCGAAAGGCATCCGTATAAAACAGTGCGTGCCACATGGAGTGATGAATGCGGTTTTCTCCTCATCTTCTTCTGCCACGAAGATCTGATGGTATCCTGAGTAAGCGTCAAGAAATGAAAGCAAGTCACATCCGGCCGTGGAGTCAACAATCTGGTCAATGCGCGGCAAGGGAAATGGGTCTTTGGGACAAGCTTTATTAACATCAGTAAAGTCGATACAAAGCCTCCATTTCCTGTTTGCCTTGCGCACGACTACAACATTGGCCAGCCACGTAGGATGGAGCACTCCTCTGACAAGGCCTGCTGCTTCCAACTTCTTGATCTCTTCTGCGATGAATTCTTGGCGCTCCACTGCTTGCTTCCTGACCTTCTGCTTGACGGGCCGCGCATGAGGGCAGACGGCAAGATGGTGCTCAATTACTTTCCTGGGAACACCGGGGATGTCAGACGGTTGCCACGCAAACACGTCGACATTCGCCCGCAGGAAAGCAATGAGCGCGCTTTCCTATTTAGGGTCGAGAGTGGCACTGATGGTGAAGGTACCACCAATGCCGTCCTCCTTGGTGGACACCTTCTTGGTCTCTGGCGGAGCTGCCATTGCCTTCTTACACTTGCCGGTGGAGCTCGATGGTGCATCCTCGACGGCAGCGCAGCACTCTGAAGAGGTGCGCTTGCCGGAGTTGGCATCAGAACTCTTGCCGGACTTGGTCTTCTTCTTCCCCCCGGGAGCTTCAGCGGCAAGTGACTTGCGATCTACTGCGGCTGCCGCTTCCCGGTAGATCTTGTCGGCGCAGATAAGAGCATCCTGCTTGTCGCCAGGGACAGAGATGACACTTATCGGGCCTGGCATCTTCAGCATGTTGTATGCATAGTGAGAGGCTGCCATGAACTTGGCGAGTGCTGGACGGCCAAGTATTCCATTGTAAGGCAATGGAAAATCGGCAACGTCAAAAGTGACCCTCTCAGTCCTGAAGTTTAACTCGCTGCCAAATGTTACTGGCAATGTGACCTTCCCCTTCGGCTTGCTCCTTCCCGGGCTGATTCCTTGGAATGTGCCGGTCTCTTCAAGCTCGCTGTCAGGGATCTGGAGTTTCTGGAGTACAGCGGAGGAGATCAAGTTCAAGCCGGCCCCGCCATCAACTAGCATCTTAGTGACCTTGAGGTTGCGTATAGTTGGTGAAAGCAACATCGGCAAGCACCCGACCGCAGTTATGCGATTAGGGTGGTCCTCAATATCAAAGATGATAGGCGTGCTGGACCATTTCAAAAGCTTGCATGATTCGACAGGTGGTTCTGCTGCATTGACTTCCCGCACCCACTGCTTGAGTTGGCGGTGCGAAGTATGCAGAGAAGCACCGCCGTCAACGCACAAGACCTCTGTGGCTTTCTGAAACTCCTGCTCACTGGTCTCGACATCATCCATGTCTTCGTCGTCATCGTCATCTTCATCCTTGTCGCGGCCGCGGGGAGGTCTGTCTCCTTGCCGCTGCTTGGCCTTGCCGCGGCGTCCTCCCCGGCCGGCGCGCTTTTTGCCGGATTCTCTAGCGCCTCCTTGGGCCCTCTCCTTGTCGCGTCGCTCGTATTCAGCCTTTTGCTGCTGGACAAGCTGCTCGACCTTCTTGCAGCTCTGGAGGTCATGGCCCTTGGTGCGGTGGATCTTGCAGTACTGCTTGTCGGTGCCGTCCTGCTTGTCGGCGACCGCCACAGCCTGGCAGTTGGTGCATGCGGCAATCTCCTTGCCGGAGCTACCAGCTTTGGCTTTCTTGGCGCCGCCTTCGTTGTCGGACTTCTCAATGACTAGCACATCTTTGCCTTTATTCTTCGTGTTGTTCCGCCGCCGGTTTTTCTTCACCGGGGCAGCATCCTCGCTGTCAGATCCTCCTGCTCCTGTATTCTCTCCGGGGAATTTCCTCCCTTCCTCAGCACGCGCACACTTGTCGGCCAGGGCATACAGCTCACTGACGTCCCTGATCTTGCACATCGCCATCTCCTCCCGCATCCTATGGTTACGCACGTTCTGATGGAACGCACTGATAACCGCGGTAGGGTGGACATTTGGGATGTTGTGCTGTACACGGCTGAACCTCTGAATGTACTTGCGCAGGGGCTCTCCTTCCTTCTGGGCGAGCAGATGAAGGTCACTCTCTTGGTCATGAGGTTTGTGGCCGCCTGTAAAGGCGCCGACAAACTGATGGCATAGGTCTGCCCAGGAGGATATGGAGTTGTCCGGCAAGTGCATGAGCCAGGACCTGACGTTGGGCTTGAGCGCCAGTGGGAAGTAGTTGGCAAGGATCATGTCATCCCGTCCCCCGGCAGCCTGCACCACGATGGTGTAGACGCTGAGGAACTCCGATGGATGCGACTTGCCGTCGTACTTCTCTGGTACGTCTGGCTTGAAATTCTTCTTGCTAGGCCACTGGACTTGCCGCAGCTCACGAGTAAACGCAGGGCAACCTACCGCGTACGGCAAGTCGCCTGGTTCCCCTGGCGCATGCATGTCGACAGAGGGCCCAGCGCGCTGGTCTGATTGACGCCGCGCTTCTCTTCGGCGCTCGATGCGAGTACGAGCGTCTTCTTGCTGTCGTTCGTGAAGAACTTGGCGCTGATCGCGACGAGCTCGTGGATCTGACGACGCAGTGGAGTCGCTGTCGAGGTGGATCCGGCGAGTCGGCGATCTTTGCCTTCGGGGCGGGGAGTGCATGGTGGTTGCACCCCCACCGGTCTTGTCGCCACCGGCTCATGTCTGGCTGACTTGCCGTGGCTGCGACATACTCGGTTGCCGTGGAGTGTCGCCGTTGGCGAAGCCGATGAGACTCTGAATGGTGGCCCTCCAGTCGTCGATCTTATCTGCCGCTGGAGGGTAGTCTAGGAGCAGTTGAGCTCGCGCCAAAGCTTCTGCTGAAGTGGCGGGTGGCGGTGGCGAACGGTGCGAGGAGCGGGATATGCTCGGACTTCTAACTATGTTAGAAGGAGCAGTATCCCGTCCAGGCGACCGCGCTTCGCTCGTGCCGGCATGTTGGCGTGCATGCTGGTCTTGAGCACTCCGAGATCCACCAGCTCGATCTTGGTCCAGCAAACGCATGGTACCGTCAGTACCATGACGCTGCCGGTTCCGCGCCTCCTGAGATGGGCGCGGTGCATGTACGGACGCCGAGGTCTTGGAGTGCGCCCGGTCGTTGCGGGAGCCGGCCACGCCGCCGATGAGCAGCGCAACCTTGTCCTTGGACCTGGCAGCACCGTGAGCTCCCTCGTCGACGCCCGTCCTTCCACCGGCGTCTACCCCACCAGCCGTTTGCCCCGGTGGTGGTGGGTTCGGCGCGGACAGAGAAGCCGCCTCCGAAGCCTTCTTCTTCGGCGGCATGTCGATGAAGATGATGAAGATCTAGCTCGTGTGAACGCCGGATCAGGTTCACACAACCTCGACACCCCCTACCTGGCGCGCCAAAGATGCCGGGGAAACTGATCCACGAACACCTATGGGACCGGCGGACCGGGTCCCTTTCGGTTCAGCGGGGGGCGGAGATCGCACGAAGAGCAGATCGAGGCGAAGCACGCGAGCCGTTTATCCAGGTTCGGGCCGCACGGATGCGTAAAACCCTACTCCTGCTTTGTGGATTGTATTGAGTTCTTGCTCGGGAGCGCGGAGTGCTACAGTACACACCAGCAGCTAACGAGACCGAGCCTGAATGAGTGCCCCCCCACGTTGCGCATGGGCCTCCTTTTATATGCTCAAGGGGTCACCGACAGGTGGCAACGTAGACAAGGGCAAAAATGGAAAAGGTGTTGCGGTTGGTACAACTACTTGTACAGTGTATCATACCTAACCCTGACGGCAGGGGACAAGGGCATTAAATGCCCGTCTGCGTCGCCCAAATAGTGCAAAAAGGGACCGCCAGGGATGCCACCGCTTGCCACGATGGCAATCTTGTCAGCGCCGCTTGCCACCGCTCACCGCTAGCTGCACAGCCTCCCGCCACGTACGCCTGGAAGGGTCCCAGAGCGACACGTTGGTGGATGTGCTGGAGCGCGGATACAGAGTGGTGGCTTGTCGCGGCAAGCGCCTTGCCGCGGTCATTGTCTTGTCGCGTCCGGGAGCTTGTCGCTCACCGGGCCTTGCCGGGACGCGTGGCGTGTCGCGGCAAGTTCCTTGAGATGCCTTGGTTGGACTTCCCGGCAAGTTCCTCTTGCCGGGGTCTTGTATGCCTTGGTTGGCCTTCCCGGCAAGCTCCCCTTGCCGGGGTCTTGTCTCCGTGGCTTAAATACTTTGTTCTTGAATGGCTCCAGAGGAACCACGGAGGACCTTGGCGGTCGCCCGGCAAGCCTTGCCGCGGGATGCTGCGACTGCCCGTGCACAAGTTCAGGATACTAGGGTACCCCTACTCTAGTACACCGACACTTGCCCTTCTTGAAACTAGTGGTTTCACCAACCATCAACAATTGATGCTCCTTCTTGATTTCTACTTTCATGGTGTCAAACATCGCGAATATCTCAAGGATCATCATATATGTCCCTGATATGTTATAGTTCATCACGAAGCTCTAGTAGCTTGGTGGTAATGACTTTGGAGAAACACCACTATCTCATCTGGAAGATCAACTCCCACTCGGTTCAAATGATTGTTGCACTCAGACAATCTGAGCACAAGCTCAACAATTGAGCTTTTCTCCCTTAGTTTGCAGGCTGAGATAATCGTCGGAGGTCTTATACCTCTTGACATGGGCACGAGCCTGAAATCCCAATTTTAGCCCTCGAAACATCTCATATGTTCCGCGACGTTTCGAAATCGTCTATGGTGCCTCAACTCTAAACCGTTTAACTAAACTATCACGTAGTTATCAAAACGTGTATGTTAGATGTTCGCAACACCCACAGACGACGTTCGAGGTTCAGCACACTGAGCGGTGCATTAAGGACATAAGCCTTCTATGAAGCAATGAGGACAATCCTCAGTTTACGGACCTAGTCCGCATAATTGCTACTATCAACTTTCAACTAAATTTTCTCTAGGAACATATCTAAAGAGTAGAACTAAAGTGTGTGCTACGACATAATTTGCGAAGACCTTTCGATTATGTTCAGGATAATTAAGTTCATCTTATGAACTCCCACTCAGATAGACATCCCTCTAGTCATCTAAGTGATTACATGATCCGAGTCAACTAGGCCGTGTCCGATCATCACGTGAGACAGACTAGTCATCATCGGTGAACATCTTCATGTTGATCGTATCTGCCATACGACTCATGCTCGACCTTTCGGTCTCTTGTGTTCCGAGGCCATGTCTGTACATGCTAGGCTCGTCAAGTCAACCTAAGTGTTTCGCGTGTGTAAATCTGGCTTACACCCATTGTATGTGAACGTAAGAATCTATCACACTCGATCATCACGTGGTGCTTCGAAACGACGATCTTTCGCAATGGTGCACAGTTAGGGGGAACACTTTCTTGAAATTTTAATGAGGGATCATCTTATTTACTACCGTTGTTCTAAGCAAATAAGATGTATAAACATGATAAACATCACATGCAATCAAAAGTGACATGATATGGCCAATATCATTTTGCTCCTTTTGATCTCCATCTTCGGGGCTCCATGATCATCATCGTCACCGGCATGACACCATGATCTCCATCATCATGATCTCCATCATCGTGTCTTCATGAAGTTGTCTCGCCAACTATTACTTCTACTACTACAGCTAACGGTTAGCAATAAAGTAAAGTAATTACATGACGTTTATGTTGACACGCAGGTCATAAATAAATTAAGACAACTCCTATGGCTCCTGCCGGTTGTCATACTCATCGACATGCAAGTCGTGATTCCTATTACAAGAACATGATCATCTCATACATCACATATATCATTCATCACATCCTTTGGCCATATCACATCACAAAACACTTGCTGCAAAAACAAGTTAGACGTCCTCTAATTGTTGTTGCAAGTTTTTTACGTGGCTGCTATAGGTTGCTAGCAAGAACGTTTCTTACCTACGCCAAAACCACAACGTGAATTGCCAATTTCTATTTACCCTTCATAAGGACCCTGTTCATCGAATCTGATCCAACTAAAGTGGGAGAGACAGACACCCGCCAGCCACCTTATGCAACTAGTGCATGTCAGTCAGTGGAACCGGTCTCACGTAAGCGTACGTGTAAGGTTGGTCCAGGCCGCTTCATCCCATAATGCTGCCGAATCAAGATAAGACTAGTAACGGCAAGTAAATTGACAAAATCAACGCCCACAACTACTTTGTGTTCTACTCGTGCATAGAAACTACACATAGACCTAGCTCTGATACCACTGTTGGGGAACGTAGCAGAAATTCAAAATTTTCCTACGTGTCACCAAGATCTATCTATGGAGAGACCAGCAACGAGGGTAAGGAGAGTGCATCTACATACCCTTGTAGATCGCTAAGCGGAAGCGTTCAAGAGAACGGGGTTGAAGGAGTCGTACTCGTCGTGATCCAAATCAGCGGAGATCCTAGTGCCGAACGGACGGCACCTCCGCGTTCAACACACGTACAGCCCGGTGACGTCTCCCATGCCTTGATCCAGCAAGGAGAGAGGGAGAGGTTGAGGAAGACTCCATCCAGCAGCAGCACAACGGCGTGGTGGTGGTGGAGGAGCGTGGCAATCCTGCAAGGCTTCACCAAGCACCATGGGAGAGAAGAAGGACTTGGGAGAGGGGGAGGGCTGCGCCAAGACTTTGGTGCGGCTGCCCTCCAACCCCCCACATATATATAGGGGCAAGGGAGAGGGGGGGCCGGCCCCCTCAGATCCAATCTGAGGAGGGGCGGCGGCCAAGGGGGGTTGCCTTGCCCCCCAAGGCAAGGGGGCGCCCCCTTTTTAGGGTTCCCCCAAACCCTAGGCGCATGGGCCCTAGGGGGGAGGTGCCCAGCCCACTAAGGGGCTGGTCCCTCTCCACATACAGCCCATAGGGCCCTCCGGGGCAGGTGGACCCTCCCGGTGGACCCCCGGAACCCCTCCGGTGGTCCCGGTACAATACCGGTAACCCCTCGTGACGTCCGAGATCTCATCCGGGACTCCGAACAACATTCGGTAACCACATACAAACTTCATTTAATAACCCTAGCGTCATCGAACCTTAAGTGTGTAGACCCTACGGGTTCGGGAAGCATGCAGACATGACCGAGACATTCTCCGTTCAATAACCAACACCGGGATCTAGATACCCATGTTGGCTCCCACATGTTCCACGATGATCTCATCGGATGAACCACAATGTCGAGGATTCGATCAATCCCGTATGCAGTTCCCTTTGTCTAGCGGTATTGTACTTACCCGAGATTCGATCGTCGGTATCCTGATACCTTGTTCAATCTTGTTACCGGCAAGTCTCTTTACTCGTTCTGTAACACATCATCCCATGATCAACTCCTTGGTCACATTGTGCACATTATGATGATGTCCTACCGGGTGGGCCTAGAGATACCTCTCTGTCACACGGAGTGACAAATCCCAGTCTCGATTCGTGCCAACCCAACAGACACTTTCGGAGATACCTGTAATGTACCTTTATAGCCACCCAGTTACGTTGTGACGTTTGGCACACCCAAAGTATTCCTACGGTATCCGGGAGTTGCACAATCTCATGGTCTAAGGAAGTGATACTTGACATTAGAAAAGCTTTAGCATACGAACTACACGATCTTGTGCTATGCTTAGGATTGGCTCTTGTCCATCACATCATTCTCCTAATGATGTGACCCCGTTATCAACGACATCCAATGTCCATGGTCAGGAAACCATAACCATCTATTGATCAACGAGCTAGTCAACTAGAGGCTTACTAGGGACATGGTGTTGTCTATGTATCCACACATGTATCTGAGTTTCCTATCAATACAATTATAGCATGGATAATAAACGGTTATCATGAACAAGGAAATATAATAATAACTAATTTGTTATTGCCTCTAGAGCATATTTCCAACAGTCTCATCCTCAATCCAATGGTCAAGCAGAACGAGCTAATCAAGAAATCTTGAGGGGTATCAATCCAATGATCTACGGGTTACACGCCTTTCTTTATGGTGTATGGTGCAGAGGCGGTCCTGCCAAGTGACATCCATCATGACTCACCCCGTGTGGCGGCTTATGTTGAGGCAGACAACGAAAAGGCTCGGCAAGACGCACTTGACCTATTGGATGAAGAGCGAGACTCGGCAATAGCCCGCTCGGCGATTTACCAGCAAGACCTGCGCCGCTACCACAGCCGCCGGGTTAGGTCCAGAACCTTTCAGGAAGGCAACTTAGTTCTCTAACTCATCCAGGATCAATCTGACATGCACTAGCTATCCCCTCCTTGGGAAGGACCCTTTGTGGTCAGCAAGAATCTGAACAACGAGTCATACTACCTTATTGATGTTCGAGAGCACAAAGACTCACGTAAGTCGGAGGAGGAGACCCGTCGGCCGTGGAATATTGCTCATCTTCGGCCTTATTATACTTGAGCCACCGGCTCTAATGTGTATATATTTATACTATGTATATTACATAAAGCAATAAAGCAGGACCTCTGTCCTTTTTTCCACTCCCAAAAAAGGTTTATGTGTTTTCTTTGTTAGGTGGTGGAGATAACCAAGGAGAAGCGGATCATATCTGAATCTGGCTTTCCTTGGGTTCGGCTTATGATCATATCTGAATCTGGCTTTCCTTGGGTCCGGCTTATGATCATATCTGAATCTAGCCGTGATCACTTGGGGGCTTCCTGTTCAAACATAGGTCGTATTCGAACCAAAGAGAACATAGCTGTCGATACCCACTTGATCGGCATACTGCCAAACCCACTTGGGGGCTTCTTGATCATATTTGAATCATAGCTTAACCCCTTTGGGTCTGACATGGATCGTATTCGAATCAGCATCATTAAACAACTCCTATGGTCACTTGGGGGCTTCCTATTCAAACATAGGTCGTATTCGAACCAAATAGAACATAGCTGTCGATACCCACTTGATCGGCATCACCACAGCCACTGGGGGCTAACAGATCGTATCCGAATCTTAGCTCAACCCCTTTGGAACGGTTCACTGATCGTATTCGAATCAGAAACCCTTGAATTTTGTTCATCATATTTTACAAGTATAAATATTGGATATCTTGCGACCCTCTTGAAAATACAATGGAGTACATTGCAATCCTCCGGGATTAATATTGGCTACATCAGGTTGTTAAGTACCAGGTGAACTTTTATGTGCCAATTTTCAGGAGTTAAACTTACCCTCAGGGGTTGGCTTATATAAGCCGGAAAAGTAACCGTAAGCATCACATGTATATCATTATGATTACATCTATTAAGTTTAATCATAAATTGGTTTTCCTGTAATTATTTGGTGTATATTCCGGGTTATCAGAAGCTTATGTGACCCTCAAAGTGATAAGTCGCCAAGGTTTTTTTTTCTGTTTGTCTTATGTGTAGGGCAATGCAAGACATTTCTGCAAGGACATAACAGATTCATATAAACTACGAAGTGCATAGTGACGGCGGCTTATGCAAGTATTAAGGGCCATAAGCATGCGCAAAGGCATAACAAAACTCAAAGTATTTTCTACTCTATTACAAGACTCCCCGAGTCTGAATGATGCGGCATTGTTTTTCTACAACGACATAAGCAGGTGGCGCCTGGAAATTTACTCTTGGGGTTGACCTGAAGCTTCCGGGTTATCCTTCTCCGCCTCTCCGCCGGCTGTTTTGTCCTGGAAGGATGATGAGGCCCAGTCAATGCCACTCAAGGCCTCAAACTCAGCTTCATCATCGATTAAACCAGTTGGGTTTACGTTAGGGGCAAAAGTGTGCTTACGAATTGGAGGAACCAGGATGACTTCATGGTAATGAGGTGTTGGAATCCTCCGTTTCTCCCTATCGTAACCCGGCTGATATTTGGTCAGATCAGTGTCATTCCCAATAAGAGTAGCCACCGGGCGTATGTCTTTTACACAGGCGGTAAAGTCTGCCTCGTCAAATAAGGTGCCATCCTCGTTTAGACTCGGGTATCCAAGAGCGATGTCGGCCGGGTCTAGTTCTGGAATCTATGCTTTAGCCCGGCTCAACGCTGCTATAGCCCCGGCTCTCGCGGATGCCCGCCTTAGCTCTTGAACCCGCTGAGGGAGTACGGCAAGCCATTTCAGCACATCTTGAAGGAGATAAGGAACGTCATTAGATAAAGCCACAACGGCCAGAGCATGTTGTGACCCAGTGTAAAGTTGTTCCACCAGTGTATACACTGCCTTCAGCTTGATCAGCATATTTTGCTTAAGGTTGGTACTCCTGGGGCCTATATTGTTAAAGAGCATAAGGTAAACCGGAGAGAAGAATTAAGGTATTTATCAATGAAAGGTTTGCAGTATTTAAGTTTTCATATATTGATACTTACCAAAGATTGCTGAGACCATTTGAGATATCTGATCCTTTAAGCCGGACAGTTCGGTGTTTACTTCTGCAAGTGATGCTTCTGCTGTCTCGGCCCGGGTCACCAGTAAGGCTTTTTCGTCAGCCCAGATTTTCTTATCCGCTTCAAAATTCTTCTTCAACTTCTCTTGTTCAGAGACGCTGAATTCAAACTTGGAGTTGGCATTTTGAATTTCAAGTTCCTGGGCTGACAGGCGGCTCTTAAGGTCAACAATCTCCGATTCAAATTGACTTATGGTGGCCTGCATTATCCCGGGTTACAGTCAGAATCATGATAAATAATTTTAAGTCCCAAGCACTTTGCAAGCAAACATACTTGACACTTGGGGGCTAATGTGTATTGAAGCTTTCTAAATTATTAAGCCGGTCCTGGATATTAAAGTCCCAAGCATTTTGCAAGCAAAGATGCTTGGCACTTGGGGGTTAATGTGTATAGCAAGTCGAAGGTATTGTGTTACAGCTGGTTTAAATATTTCTTCTTTAAATCGGGCAAGCAGCTCTAACAATATTTCTAAGTCTACAGCATATTTATTCATAAGAAATAGACTTGGGGGCTGGTACGGTAAGTATGATTGAAAGTAAGGAAGCGTAAGTTATACCTCAGATTTTTGCTGTATTTGCTCCACCATGTCACTCTCCAGATCACGGCTGCTTTGCACCTGGTTGATGTAGCCCGAGACGATCTCTCCAATACTCAAATGAGTACAGTCGGTGATATCCATCTTGGCCTTACGGCGTTCTAGCAACTCCTCTTTAGCCGAACACTTGGCAAGGACAGTGGGCCTGGCCGATTCAACGAATTGAGCCTTGAGAAATTCCACTTCTGGGTCAGCCGTTTTAACCGGGCTAGGTGCTTCCGGGTTAACAGAACCATCAAGAATATCTTCAGCAGGCGGATCAGAAGTTGGTACTGAAGTATCCTGAGCTGGTTTAGATGGCGGTTGATGTGTGGGAGAGCCGGGAGCAGCTGTGCCCAGTTCTGATTCAGTCACCATAGGGTCTTGGGCCAGATTATCTTTCTTCATTTTCTCCCTGGGATTCACTTGCACACTATGGACAAAGCGGAAGAATAAGTAAAGGAACATGATGAAGGAAAAACGTAAGGTAAATAAATTGATATTACCCAGGGGCAGTCTTAAAAGCCGGCATGTTTGACTGCATAGACTCGCCGGATGAAGGAGATGTATCCTGATAATTGGAGTCAGATGAATTGAGAGGTTGACGGATTAGACCCGCCAAAGGTAAAAAAGGGGATAAGTCGGAGATAACCTCAGTCCGACACTTCCGGGTTGTGTCAGGCAAGCCGGAGGAGAGCTCTGCATCCTTGCTGGTCCGGGTCTGCCTCCAGCTTTCAAATTGCTGTTGCTTCAAAAGAAAGTCAGGATCTTGGTAAGCCAAAGGGTGTGAAAATCTTACTTTCCGGGTTACTCTTCGAATTTTCTGACGCGGCCGAAGCTCGGAGTCGGAGGAGATTATAGTTACCTCTTCCTCGACGGGTTGGCTGTTCCCCGTGTCTTCCTGAAAAGAAGAATAATGTTAGTAAGGTAATGATAAAAGAGTAAGGGAAGTTGAAAGGTTACCTCTTCTTCGTTATCATCAGAGTCATCGAGCTGGAACATCTCTGAAGCACTTGGTTTTATTTTCTTTGAAGTAGAAGGCCTGGTGGTTCTTTTTTCGGCCCTCTTTGCTGCCCGGGCTTGTTTGGCCGCCTCATGATCATACGGGACTTTCCAGAACTTGTCGTTTGCCTGTAAGGAGTTATAAGGGGGTATGAGTAAAAATAAGGTAAACATAATAAAAGGTGATCATTGAGGCTGATGACTTACTGCGGGGGCCGGGTTGTTCTTACAGAAGGGGAGTAAGCTGAAGGTATTATTCACCACAGTCCCCTCTTTCAACAGTGACTGGATCATAGCCTCGACCGTGTCATCTGGTAAATCAGCAGGGCTGTGACGCAACGGGTCATCCTTTTCCCCTGAATAAGTACACATTAAGCTGGGTCGGCGGCTTAATGGAATCACCCGCCAGGTAATCCAGGTCCGGACCAAATCAATGCCGTCCAAACCATTGCCCAAAAGAGCCTTAATCTTCTTTATGGTGGGGGCAAGTGGAATATGTTCAGCGGGAGATAATTTGTCAGCCAATGGGTGGTTGGACTCTAAGCGCAGAGCGCGAAAACCGGGTAGCGAATTCTCACCAGTCGGAGAGGTATCTTGGCAGTAGAACCATGTTTGATTCCACTCTTTCGGATGGCTTGGCAGTTCTGCATAAGGAAAAAGGCAGTCTCTTCGCCGCTGGATCGAGATGCCACCGAGTTCCAGACTGGGCCCATTGGCACGTTCATTTTGCCGGTTCAAATAAAACAGCTCTCTGAACAAGGTCAAATTTGGCTCTTCTCCAAGGTACACCTCACAAAACACTTGGAAGTTGCAGAGATTCAACACGGAGTTGGGCCCGATGTCTTGAGGTCTAAGGTCAAAGAAATGCAAAACATCTCTGAAGAATTTTGACCCGGGTGGGGCAAAGCCCCGGTTCATATGATCCGTAAACACAATTAACTTCCCTTCTTTGGGTTGAGGTTTCTCCTCTGATGGGTTAGGAGCACGATAGGACATAATTTCCTTTTGGGGCAGATGGCCGGATTTCACAAACCCAGCTAAAGAGCTCTCTGTAATGGTGGATTTGACCCAGTTGCAGGTCACTGGGGGTTTGACAGCTTTGGGTGCCATTGTGTAAATTGAAGCCTACAACAAGATAAAGGAAATCTTCCGGTTTATTATAACCCGGAGAATAAGCATTATTGGGTTATTTAAGATGGCGGCTTAAGAAGGGGCCTAATGACATACAGGTAACTATGTGATAATGTTTAACAACTGCAGGTATTAAAGATGATTAAGGTTTTCTTAAGTCGCCAGAGGCAAGCGGTGTTAACAGCTGGTATTATTTTGAACCGGACATATGAACTACTATGGCGGAAACAGAGTCAACAGACGCAGTTTTTGGCAGTTTTTGGCTAAGTGTGGAGCAAACAGGTGTCACAAATTGCAATTATTATTTTGGATCAAACGATGCTTTGGAAACGAAAAATTTCTAGACCTAAAACAGTACAGGGAAGTTCATATACTCAAGGAGGGCTTCCAAAACAAGGAAATGAGATCTGTTTTCGTACAGAATAAGCACGAAACATCCTCCGCAACAGTTCTATGTGGTTTTTACGATCTGAGCAAGGTATTAGAGGTAAGAACTAGTGGAGGTTGCATCAAGCGACGATGAACATCGACGAACTCGAGACAGTATTAATGCAGATCTGAGAAAGGGGGGAAAGAGAACTCACCGATGTGGAAGAACTGCGGAGGGTTGCCGTCGTTCTCTGATCAAGAAACAGGGTGATGCAGCAGCCTGAGTCGGTGAAGACGCGGTTTCCGACGGTGGCGGCGGCGGAGCTCGAGCGGCAGAAAAGGGAGTGCGAGGAAGAAGACGACCGGAGGAAATGAAAAAGACCTAGGTCACGCCTATTTATAAGGAGGGCTGACTGAGACGGCGCGAGAAACGAGGAGACAAAGACATCATTATCCAGCAGCCCCGACGCCTCGATTTTCGGGAGGGTCAGTAAAGGCAGAGATCCGTTGAAGATATGACGAAATAAAAAATGAGTTTTCTGAAAGATGACGTCACGATGATTTAACCCGGATCCAGATGATGATGTCACGGCGGGTTAAAACTTTTGCATAAGACAGAAGACTAAAGACCAGTTCAAAAGGTTTTCCAAAGATTGACATGAACCGGTTCAAATCAATCTGGGGCCTAATGTTGGGGATATAACTATTTGTGTAAGCCGTCCAGGAGGGGCCGGGTTACGCAAAGAGAGGCTCATCAGAAGCCCAAGACCAAGGCATGAAGATGGCGGTTCACTAAAAGGCCTAAAGGCCCACAAGCGACTCTGAGGCCCGTAAAGATAAACCGCCATGATGGTATAACTTGTACTGTAAGGTAAAAGTAACTAGTCGCCGAGCCGGACACTGTTTATGAGCCGGCAGGGACTCTGTAAGCCGCAGGGCGTCAACCCGTGTATATAAGGGGACGACCCGCCAGCGGCTTAGGGCAAGAAACAACTCACCAAGAGCCAGGCATAGCGTATCTCGCTCCCTGGTCATCGAAACCTCAAGCAATACCAACCCAACTAGACATAGGCCTTCCTTCACCGTAAGGGGCTGAACTAGTATAAACCTCGCGTGTCCTTGTCCCGCTCACTACTAGGAAAAGGCCTACTAATGGCACACCTAATTTGGCCATTAATGGCGCATCAGCGGTGCGCCATTAGTGCCACGCCATTAGTATATTTTACTAATGGCGCACCACTGGTGCGCCATTAGTATCTGGTATACTAATGGCGCACCTCAGATGCGCCATTAGTATATACAACAGTGCGCCATTAGTATGCCTCCCAGGGGGCCATGTATACCCAGGTGCTTTGGCATACTAATGTCGCACAACAACAGGATGCGCCATTAGTAACTTCGGCATACTAATGGCGCACTGCTTAACGATGCGCCATTAGTATCCTTTGGCATACTAATGGCGCACTATGATGTGATGCGCCATTAGTATGAATATTAGGTTTTTTTTATTTTTTTATTTTTTGTTTTTTGCACAGGTTACAAAATGTATAATTGGACAAAATATAGACAGCACACATCAACAACAGATTCATCGAATAAAATAGAAGATTAGTCTCTGAATACAATTCATCATTTTAGTCTCCGAATACAATTCATCATATTAGTCTCCGAATTGAAAAGACCGAACAAAGATAGAACATTATATTACAAGTCTCGAGACCGCGAGTTTGTCTTCACATTACAAGTCGATATCGATCATCTAAACTACCATCACATAGAAGAGAGCTGCGGTCATCACGATGAGCATCATCACGATGAAACTCGTCTTCATCCGGTTCCTCCAACGCTCCCTCCCCTCTCCCGCTAGATAGAGGGCGTATCTAGATTTGGCCTCGGCCCTAGTGGTGTACCCTTTGTAACTGTTACCGCTGAATCGGTGAACCTGTCTCCGACACTCCTCCCAGTCGTTGTAGACTCCGGGAACCTTACCCTTGTACACGACATACCACGGCATCGCTATGCAGTAGCCAAATGAAACGTTAGTACCAATTCACAGACAATACATAAGCAACATATAAGTATGCAACAAAACGATCGGAAGAGAAAAGAAAAACATTAATAGCATCGATTACATCTAAGTTGAACGACTCTCGAAACCAAAGAGACATACTACAAGTTCATTAAAGTTTAATTACAACATATGAGCCAATCGATGTTTCAGAACTAGGCACAGCATCACTGTTTTCGACTCGACTCAAGGGACCGGAGCGTGGATGAAGCCGCCGTCTATCGTGGGAGTCATGAAACAACGGGTGTTGTCAGCCTGCATTTGTAGGGTTGTGTCGATGTCACTGTTGGACGGTTGATTTCTGAGGTAGAACTGCCCCGAGGTACGAAGGACATCTTGATGGATGATTTCCGCAAACTCCGACTGGATGCGAAAGAATTCTTGTCTGATGTCCGCGTCCTGGATTGCCGACACGCTCGCGGCCCAATCTTTGAGTCTACTCGGTAGCAGAAGTTAATGATGGTCCCGTACGATCGCCCGCATGTGATGGATGGCGTAGTAGGCACCCTTCTGACCGCCAGTTGGCTGCTTGACGCTGCAGAACGTCATATTGTGGGAGAACACATGCTTGCCGTACTTACGAATAGGCCTGGTGAAGGTGCCTCCAGATTTGACGTAGCCGGGGAGAACATCATCAAGAACCTTCTTGACATTTGTGTAGTCTACGTTCGACTGACGGTCCGGGTCGAAATATGTGGCCATGGAATATTTGGGGCTTAGGAGGATGAGCGTGCAACGTATGTCACTGCAGAAAACACGGAATGTTAAAAGAAAAACGATCGAAATCTAAGAATTCATATGTTACGGGGCGGTTGAGGGGAGGACTTACTCGGGAAAGTAAGGCACGAGGAAGTTATCTTATCTTGGTTTGCCAGAATGACGCCTTCGAGGTAAGAACTCACGACTTGCCAGTCCCCAGCGCTGCCCAAGATCTTGGCACGCATGTACAAGGGGTCGACTATCACGATGTCCGGGGTCTTGTCGCGAATGATCCGCATCTCCATACTCAGCGAAAATAGCCGAACGAAGGTGTAGTGCAGCGGATGAAGGTTCAACATAGCGTGGATGTCATCAAACCACAGGACGATCGTACCCCCGATGGAGTTATCCACAAAGCCCTTGCCCTCTGGCACCTTGGCCGCGAAAACTGGGTATGCCACATCCTTCTCTCCGAGATGCTGCTTCTCCAAAGAAAGAACATTGTCATACAGACTCCGCATAGCACCGGTTGCAGCATCGAGCATATTTCTCGGTAGCATCGGCCTACCCGCCACATGCACCCTCCTCGAGATATCCTCAGGTGCAGGTGGCCCGTCCTGAGCACGGATCGTACTCGGTGTCGGCTGGCCCGCACCCTTGTTAGTCTTTCTTTTGCGTGCCTTCTTCTTCTCCTGTAATGGGACCGAGTTCTGCTCATAGACCGCCTTCTTGAGTGTGTTGGTGCTAATAATATTTCGCACCTCGCCTATCTGAGGCTCGGTAAAGTCGGCAGCTGGAGGCGTCTCCTGAGAGCTGAACGGCAGACAACGCCTGTTACAACTTGGCTTCTCCGCGGTACCAGCTAGATCGCGCACGTCTTTTGTTGGGTTGGGTTCTTGAGAAGGAGGCCCCATGAAGTCGCCACCGTACCCATGATCGGCAAAGTACTGATCGACATTGGCAAATGTATCGTCGTCGTCATCGTTCTGATTCTGTGCCATATGCATGTTTGGATACAGTGGCATAGGGATGTCCGGCACCGTTGCGGCGGTCTTGCCATGGGGCCGACTTGGCGCCGGCACGACTGGCGGTGTTGTATTTGGGGTGGTGTCCCCCGCCCCCAAACGAATCTGGCTCTTCGGCCAAAGCAGGGGCCAGCTCAGGAAGGCGCTGAGGGTCATCACGTCATCATCGTCGGCCCCGACGGGTCGAATCGGAGGTAACAACTCGTCGCAGCCTGGCAGCACCCGAACCAGTTGAACCCTAAACAAGTTGGGTGGCATCTGGGTACCGTGGAACAAGGGGTTGCCCGGTTGAACGATTTTGCCCTTGGCGACATCGACCAACTCGTTGTTCACGAAGTGCAGGAGAGTGCACGGAACATCGGCGGCGCCCTGCGAAAACATGTAGGGCGTCAGGGATGCCCAGTCAAAGGCAAGGAGATGAAGTCCTCGGCCGAGAGAGGCTTAATTAGTTACTGTGATGATGGCGTCGAGCTCGGCTAATGTCGAGGCACCGCCAACGGCGGGCGTGCAGTTGACGAAGGGGCCGCTTGCTGTAGAGGTGCCGGCCGGCATACACCCGGGTGCATTAAGCTCCCATGCTGGCGTCGGAGACACCAATGCCGCCTCCGCCGGAGACACCAATGGCCCCGCCATCGCGTTCTGCGAGTTGCTGGCCGTGAAGCTAGGAATCGGGGGCGGCCCCTGTTGGCCGCCCGCAATCCACGCACTAATCCCATGGATCAAGGTAGGCACAATGGCGGTGATCGTCCTTCCGAGTTGTTGTTCCACTTGCTCTTGGACAATCTCCGGAATCCGCGCCACCTGTGCCCTGAGTTCTTGAACCTCGCGCGCCTGGCTTTCCGAGCTGGTCTTTTTCTCCTTTCGCCCACCAGTATTATAGTATGACGACCATTTTGTCGACAAGCCTTTGCCGGCCACACGACCAGCTGACGTCGGCTTACTGAGCTTATCCTTGTTCTTCATTACATTCAACGCCCTATTTAGAGTGGTGTCCCAAGGGTTGCTCTTAGTCGACCCCGCGCTACTGCTTTCAGTCGCCTGCGGAAGGAATGTGAACCATTTAGAAATTTGGCTTCATTAATTAGAATGCAACCATATGAAGCTAATTACGCGGGGGTGTATTCCTTACCAAAACAAGCTCAAGCTCCCTGGTCTTCGGATCCGTGGTAAGCTCCTTTGTTTTCGGGTCCTTCTTGTACCGGACCCTGACAAAGTTCCTGGTCTGCTTGTCACCATATTTATCGAAGAACGCGGGGGTGTATTCCTTACCAAAACAAGCTCAAGCTCCCTGGTCTTCGGATCCGTGGTAAGCTCCTTTGTTTTCGGGTCCTTCTTGTACCGGACCCTGACAAAGTTCCTGGTCTGCTTGTCACCATATTTATCGAAGAGGGGCGGTAGGCCTTGCTCGGCACGGTCCGCCTCCTCCTTGTCCCATATAGGCTCCGCCACTCTGTAACCGCCGGGACCGAGTGTGTGTTCCCCTAAGTTCAGCTCCCGCATTTCTTTCCCCCACTTACTTGATTCGGAGCTTGCGGTGCTCGAGCAATTGATCTTGAAGTCGTTGTAGTCATCTTCGGTGATCGAAGGATTTTTCTCCTTGATCTTCTCATAACTCTCACCTTTCTCGATCATTTTCTTCACATTGCTTTTCCAAGTAGACAGGGTCGTGCTCATCTTCGTGAGGGCAGCATTGTTCACTTTATTCCCTTTGAGGCTTGTGTTTTCAAATTCAGCGGGGAACTTGTATCGTTCGTGCAGCTTCATGAAGAGGAGGTTGCGCAAATTCCCTCGGTCAGGATGCCTGAGGTTCTAGGTATTGATCGAGACGGTGCTCCGGAGAATGCACCCGAGCTGAAGCGAGTACCCCTTGACTATTCGTTCGGGCGCCGTTGGATTCCCGTTGGAGTCCACTTCATTAACTTCCTCCTTGAGGGTGCGGAGCACGGTCGGGCGCCGGTCGTTCCGTTGCCTCTTCGGTTGGCTGCCATCTGTGCGTGCGCCGCCATCATCAGTGGTGGCATCCTCGGCGGCACCATCAGTGGTGGCATCAATGGAGTCATCCTCGGCGGTACCATCAGTGGTCTCAGGATCGGTGGGGAAGGCGGCGGCCTCATACAAGTGAGGTTGTTCCTCCATCTCCTGGGACAGCTCCCAGAATGCCTTGACGCCCGAACCCCCGGCCTCATTGTTGTTGGCCATGTTTCTCTCTAAATAGGAACAAAGTTTGGTCAAAAAGTTGGTTATTGTCAAGGAACAAGATCATGGTCTCATCATTTAGGGTTTGTCGACACCAAGGAGAATTCTATGTTGGGCTACATTTGGTCTGCGTAGAGGCTCATGGAGTAAGATAGCATAGATGTCTGGGTTCTAGCTCATCGCATGCTTTTTAGAAATGAATGAGCTAGCTAGTCACTAACAAATCGAATTTCATCGACTTGCAATACAAGGCTCAAGCAATGGGTCAGGCGTCTTCTAACTATACCAGAAACTTGTTTTGGTCCAAAATGTCTTTTATACTACTCTAAGTAACAAGCAAAACTTTCACCACTATTTTAATGGTAACATGCTAGTAACAAGCATACTACGTATAGTTTTGAGCTGCCAAATTATAATAGTGGAGCAGCAAGTGAATCCCTCACATTAATCAACATCCTGATTCACTCACAGTTGACTGATCAGAACAAATTGCTTTACTTGTATTGGGCAGTCCTTGAAACATAGAAAAAGAGATCACACAATTGATTTAACACTGAAAATTGTATGTCTCTATTCAACATAGGAGACTAGAAAGATGGAACACTAAAAACTGTTAAAGCTACAATATAGGAAAAAATTAATCTTCTCAAGGCTCACAACTAAAAAATAATTAATAGCTTGCAATAACACATCTTAGTGGAACCAGGCAAGAGAAATAAAAGTTGGCTTGCATTGTGGAACCAATTAATCTTCTCAAGGCTCACAAATAAAAGTTTCGGTTGAGAATCGGGCACCTTCTAGGTCAAGAAAATTGGGCATGACCTTTGCTAATTTTCTTGACCTAGGAGTGCCCCATTCTCAACCGAAATGGAAATTAATCAACATTTCAGGAGAAAGGGATCATTTCACATCAGGAGAAATAGATCATTTCATCTAGCTCATGCCAGGCAATCAACCAAACCAAATATGTACAGGAAAGGTTCATCAACATCAGTCAATTAAGATACTACACCATAAGCTTCATCCAGCACATGCCATGCAACCTAGCAAATTATGACACACAATGCCATAATTAATCAAGAGTTACTACTACAGTACTCATGTACTCCATCTTACAGAGTTACTCCATCACAGCAACAACAACCTTGCAGATCAAAAATGATTTGTGTAATCTGGTTGGTACTCTTACAGTTGCATAAATTGAAAAAAAATTGATCTGTGTGATCTGGGTTACAGTATCAGCAACCTTGCATTTCATTTTATACAAAATTGTACTCCACCAAGAACAGAGCCATACTATAGCAGCAAGACTGTAGTAAGAAAGAACCAATTCCCAAGTCCCAAGTCGCATATCACACAAAAGAGCAGAGTGCATGCTTGATGTTAAACTTTTTTAGGTACTTCTTTGTCATTGATGATATATGGGATGAATCAGTATGGGAAATTATTCACTGCGTGTTTCCAGAAAACCAAAAAGGTAGTCAAGTAATCACAACCACAAGACTTGAAACTGTAGCTAATGCAAGTTGCAACTATCAGCACGAGTTCGTTTACAAGATGAGTCCTCTTGATGATCAAAACTCAAGAAACTATTTTTCAGCAGAGTTGGACAGAATGACTCCTTGTACATTTTTATTTTGACGAAACTGAAAAAAAATTGACACTTGGGTTAACTGAAGAAGGAAGCAGCACGATTCAATGTCTAGCAGCAGCAGCAGCTGTTAGACACGGCAGTGGCGGCTACAGGCGCGCGCAGCAGCAGCTGTTGCAAGGCAGCGGGCGCGGCGCGGCCGTGGGCAGGTGCACACGTGCGAGGGGGCGAACTGGGGTAGCCAGAGACGCGAGGAAAAAGCACGGCCACGACGAGCTCGTGGCCATGGCGGACGATGGCTTCGGCCTAGAACAGAGCGACGAATACGAAGGCGGTTCCGCACGGGAAGGAGAAGGGAATGGTTGAGTGCCTCACCGAGGAGGCACACGATGGCCCGTTGGTGGCTTAGGAGCAGCAGAACGGCAACAATCGTCGCGGACGCGCCGGTGACTATAGGTTGAAGACGACGATGAATCCGGCAATGTAGGGGCTCCCACCAAGGATGTCGGGGCGGCGGGGCGGGGTCGA
>NC_057809.1:606836031-606836586 GCF_018294505.1 Triticum aestivum
AGGGGAAGGGGATCGAGGGCGAGGGCGAGGGAGAGAGAGGGGATAGGGAGGGGCCGGGAAGGGAATATGGATGGGGCCGGGCACAATACTAATGGCGCACCATGCCTCGGTGCGCCATAAGTATATCCATACTAATGGTGCACCGAGGGGTGGTGCACCATTAGTATTTTTTTTCTTATAGCAATGGCACAATACTAATGGCGCACCACCCCTCGGTGCGCCATAAGTACATCCATACTAATGGCGCACCTCACCGTGGTGCGCCATTAGTATTTTTTTTTTTGATTTCTGCTCGAGCCAACAGGTTATCTTCCACCTAACCTGATCCACACCAAGTCCCCTCTACTAGCTCGACTGGTCAGCAGCCAGTTCTCACACCAGGAGGTCCTGGGTTTGATTCCCAGGCTCCACAAATTTTTTTATGCATTTAAAATGTTGTTTGATACTTATTTGTGTTTAAATATGTTCAAACTTGTTTAAATCATAACAGTAATATTTTTTATAAGACAGTAATAATTTTTTTTAAAAATATCATCAAACAGTAATGCCGGTGGA
>NC_057809.1:606836640-606845435 GCF_018294505.1 Triticum aestivum
TAATATTTTTTTTATAAGACAGTAACAGTAATATTTTTTTATAAGACAGTAATAATTTTTTAAAAAATATAATCAAACAGTAATGCCGGTGGAGCGGGGGAGGGTGCGCGGGGTCAGCGGCGGCGGTTGAGTAGGGGAGGGGTGCGGGGGGTCGGCGGCGGCGGTTGAGTAGGGGAATCGAGGGTGCGGGGGGTCGGCGGCGGCGGCCGGTGGACCGAGGGGTGCTCGGCGGCAAGGGGGACCGGATCTGGCGAGGTGGGATAGCGATCGAGATGGAGGGGGATCGAGATCGAGTGTCCATGAAATTTAAAAATATTCATGATAGTTCAAAAAGTGCCCATGAAATACAATCGAGAAATGAAGGCTACGATTTAAATACAATCGATCTTAGCTAGCTATCTGTTCACAATCTTCTTGCCCTTCTTTTTCGCAAATGGAGTTCTTCTGTGGAACGGACGTCCTTTAGGTAGGGTGGTCATGCTTCTTCTTGTGGTGTATGCTGCTACTTCATCATCGTCATCATGTTCGATCCTCGGGTCGCCGTACTTGTCGAAGTCTTGCTCATTGGCTACTCCATCCATTCCGATGATCTTCCTTTTGCCTCTCCTCACGACAACACGACTGGGCTTTGACGGGTCGGTAATGAAGAAGCATTGGTCCACTTGGGAAGCCAGTACCCATGGCTCATTTTTCGCGGTGACGTTTGCGCCCGCGGTCTTGGATTTGGCTTTGGGTATAACCATGGTGGTGAAATACCGGTCTTCTTTTAGGACGCTCTTGGCCCATCTGACACGGAACATCGGGACCTTCTCTCCAGCGTAGCTCAGCTCCCAGATCTCCTCGATCCTTCCGTAGTATCTGTCCTTATCGTTACCAGTGTAGGATTCCATCGTTACCCCGGAGTTCTGATAACCATCACTCTACATGTCCTTGGCCTCGGTGTAGAATGTGTAGCCGTTGATATTGTACGCCTCATAGGTCATCAGGTTGTGCTCGGCGCCCTGTGACAAGGCGAATATGAGTTGTTCTTCCGTGAAAGAATCCTCATGTAAAGGGTACGACAGAAGCTTCTGCTTGAACCAACGCGTGAAACATGAGTTGTGCTCTTTGAGTATATCTCCGTCCATCCTCTGTTGGCCTCGGTCATTGTACGTCTTCTTAATAAAGGTTTTGTGCTCTACCACCCAAGGATCGACCACGTCTATGTGTTGTAGCGCGACTAGGTTTGCTCTTTCAAAGTCGGCGAGTCGACCCTCGAAGTCGACATGCATTTCGCGACGACCCTCACGGTGACCCCATCCAACGAGCCTGCCGAGGTGCCTGTTGACGGGCAGACCAATGGGGTTCTCGATGCCTAGATAATTCATGCAGGAGGAGATGCACTCTTCGATCAGAAAGCCCCTGGCTATGCTTCCCTCTGGACGTGACATGTTGCGAACGTATCCTTTGACGACACCATTCATCCTTTCGAACGGCATCATGCTGTGCAGGAACGTCGGCCCGAGTTGGATGATATCGTCCACGATATGGACCAGCAGATGCACCATAACGTCGAAGAATGCGGGCGGGAAGTACATCTCAAGCTCGCATAGTATCACCACGATCTCTTCCTGCAGCCTTCTGAGTTGCCTCACGCCAACAGACTTCCGAGAGATGACGTAGAAAAAATTGCATAGGCCAAATAGGGTTTCACGGACGTGCGCGTCCATGAACCCATGGATTGCAACTGAAAGTATCTGCGTCATCAGCACGTGACAATCGTGAGACTTCATCCCGCTGAACTTCTGCTTCGCTGGGTCTAGGTATCTGCTTATCTTCCCCGCGTAACCGTAAGGAAGTTTTACTCCTACGAGGCAGGTGAAAAACTGCTCGATCTCCTCCTGACTTAGAGTGAAGCACGTGGGAGGGTAGTCATTTCCGGTCTTCTTGGCCTTCTTGCCTTCGCGACGACTTTCCGTGTCCTGCTTCGCCTCATCATCATCATCATCATCATCATCATCATATATAGTGTGATGCTCCTGCCTGATGCCCATTGATTTCAAGTCTGCCCTTGCTTTCGGCCCATTTTTGGTCCTCTCTGGCATGTTGAGCAGGGTACCAAGCAGACTCTCGCACACGTTCTTCGTGATATGCATGACATCAAGGCTGTGAGGCACACGGTGGATCTTCCAGTACGGCAAGTCCCAGAAAACAGACCTCGTTTTCCATACCTTCAGCAGCGTCTCTGGCGCCTTTCGCTTCTTTCCCGGCTCTGGCGCCTTTCGCTTCTTTCCCGGCTCTGGCGCCTTTTGCTTCTTTCCCGGCAGCGGGCAGTCTTTCCAATTTTTCAACAGCTCGTCTATTTCCTCGCCGCTCCTCGTACGCGGGCGTCCTCGGGGTTCGGTTTCACCATCGAACAGATCCTTGCGTTTTCTCCACGGGTCATCGTTGCGAAGCCACCTTCGATGTCCCATGAACACGGTTTTCGAAGACCTGGGATCTCTATCTAGCTGGTGATACGTTGTGTCATCCATGCACCTGACGCATCCAGAAAATCCGTGGACCACCTGCCCCGCGACATATCCATAACCGAGATAGTCGTGCACCGTCGTGAGCAGCGCGGCTCTCATAGGGAAATATTCTTTCTCTGCGGTGTCCCACGTATTGGCTGGCGTTTTCCACAGCGTATCAAGCTCCTCTTTTAGCAGCCCCAGATACAGATTGATGTCGTTCCCTGGTTGTTTCGGTCCTTCAATTAGCATACTCATGTGAATGTACTTCCTCTTCATGCACAACCAGGGGGGAAGGTTGTACATCCACACAAACACAAGCCAGGTGCTATGTGTGCTTCTCTGGCTGCCAAACGGATTGACTCCATCGGTGCTCGCGCCCAGCACGATGTTCCTTGGATCGTTCCCAAATTCTGGGTCTTCGAAGTTCAACGCTTGCCACTGGCTCGCATCCTTAGGGTGACTCAGCATCTTGTCTTTTTTATCTCTCTCCGGATCATTTGCGTCATCTTCTCGCTTCTTCTCCTCTCTATCCGCGTGCCAACGCAGGAGCTTTGCTACCTTAGGGTCCGCGAAATACCACTGCAGACGAGGAGTGATCGGAAAGTACCACACCACTTCTCGAGGAGCTTTCTTCCTCTTCTTGTATCGAGTGACGCCGCACACCGGACATATGGTAGACTCCGCGTGCTCGTCCCGATAAATGATGCAATTGTTCATGCACACATGGTATTTCACGTGCGGTAAATCCAGAGGACACACGATTTTCTTCGCCTCCTCCAAACTGGTCGGGCACTTGTTCCCCTTGGGAAGACGTTCGTGCCAGAATGACATGTTCTTGTCGAAGCATGCGTCGGTCATTTTGTGTTTTACCTTCATCTCCAGAGCCATGAGCGTTGCTTTTAGGCGGGTATCCTCGGGCCTGCATCCTTCATACAATGGAGTGACCGCGTCTAACTCAAGTTGATCCATCTTGGCTTTCTCTCGGGCGGCAGCTCTTGCGTTATCCGTCTGCTTGAGAAGCAGCTCTTGAATATGAGGGTCCTGCACCCAGCCCATCGATGGTCCAGCGTCGTCTGCTCCGCCGGCATCATCATCTTCATGATCATGCCCGTCGTCTGCGCCGGCATCTTCCTCATCATCATGTCCTGCATCTTCTACATGATGACTATGTACAGGATCACCATCGTGATCATCTCCTGGGGATTCTTCGTCTTCTCGCCCGCCCGAGCCGCGGTGGTTGTCTTGCTGCCCTTCCTCATTTCTTGCCCGGCCCCCATGGACGACTTCGTAGTCATCTTCATCACCTTGCCACCGATAGCCATCCATGAAACCACGCAAGAGCAGGTGGTCCCGCACCTGCCCGGATTCCGGGTCCGCAATAAGGCTCTTCAGCTTGCATCTTCGACACGGACATCTTATCTCCGTCTCGTTCTTTTGAAGCATCTCGGCCTTCGCGGACCTCAAAAACCTATTCACGATGCCTTTGGTCATCATGCGGACCATGGTCGCCTGCGGGATAGAGCAAAACGATATTTTAGAACCAAGAAAAAAATTTGGCATGACTTTCCCTAAAAATAGGACCAAAAAGAATGCTTAATGCCAAAATTCTCGCCGAAACAGAAATGAATCAACATTCCGGCAAAATATTGGCAACTATCGCATTTCAAATACCGGTACACCTCCAAACACAAACACATATGCAACACCACAAACATATGCAACACCACGAACATACATAGATCTAGCTAGGCCATAAAAAGTGCATGTGCACATTGTTGCAGGGAGAACAACATAAATATAGCTTCCCCCATTACTTACCTATCAAAACAAGGTAATTTAACCACTTAAATTGAATGAATCTATGGTGGAAATGAGGTGAAAAAGAGGAGGCACCCGAGACAAGGAGGAGGTGGAGAGAATGAAGTGGGGAGAAAGTGAGTGTGGGTAGGAGAGGCTCCCCAAAATATCTTGTTATTGCCCACTTACTAATGGCGCATCAACTTGAAATGCGCCATTAGTAATCCAGGTTACTAATGGCGCACCATATGGTGGTGCGCCATTAGTAGTTTTGCAAAAAAAATTACTAATGGCGCACTGTCCCACAGTGCGCCATTACTAGTTTCAACTAGTAATGGCGCACGGTGGAACAGTGCGCCATTAGTAGTTTTGCAAAAAAGGGAATAAAAAATATAATAAAAAAAACAACATTAGTGGCGCACTTTCCGACAGGTGCCCCATTACTAGTTACAACTAGTAATGGCGCACTTTGTCTGGATGCGCCATCAGTATGTTTGGACAGGCGCACTAGTTCAAAAAAAATTTGATACTAATGGCGCACCCTGTGCCAGGTGCGCCATTAGTAGTTTCAACTCTAATGGCGTATCAGAAGGTGGTGCGCCATTAGTATATACTAATGGCGCACCGCTTGTCTGGTGCGCCATTAGTGTTAATCCCATATATAGCCCTTTTTCTAGTAGTGGCTTAACCCCTTTAAGCTTTCTAGTTGCGATGGCTCCACGACTAAGTCCTTGCAAAAGGACATCTGCCGTGACAATTCCACGACAGTTACCATTAAGGATTGGTAACTACCTGTTTCCATCGGACCTAATAGTATTGGAGTCACAAGGATTGGATGTGATATTAGGCATGGATTGGTTATCGAAGTATGGAGGGAACATTGACTAAGCTAGTAAGTCGATTTTGCTCACCACCCCAGAAGGAAGAAGGATCAAGTATGTATCCCGGCATGTGCCAAGTAGGACTCAAGTGAATTCCTTATCAGTAGTTGTACAAGAGGAAGTACCAGTGGTGAAGGATTTTCCGGATGTATTTCCAGAAGAATTGCCAGGCATGCCATCGGATAGAGACATTGAGTTTTTGATTGAGCTTTTGCTAGGCACAAGACCAATATCTAAGAGACCGTACAGAATGCCCGCAAAGGATTTGGAGGAAATTAAGAAGCAGATTAAGGAGTTACTGGATAAAGGTTATATTCGCCCAAGTACGTCACCTTGGGGATCCCCAGTACTTCTAGTGGAGAAAAAGGATGGATCGTTAAGGATGGTTGTTGATTATCGAGGATTAAATGAGGTGACGATCAAGAACAAGTACCCACTACCGATTATCAATGATTTGTTTGACTAGCTGCAATGAGCTAAGGTGTTTTCCAAGATCGATCTGCGATCAGGGTACCACCAGCTGAAGATTCGAGAGCAGGATATACCTAAGACATCATTTACCATGAGGTACGGGTTATATGAGTATACCGTTATGTCGTTTGGCCTGACTAACGCACCTGCCTATTTCATGAACATGATGAACAAGGTGTTTATGGAGTTTTTGGATAAGTTCATTGTGGTGTTCATTGATGATATTTTGGTCTACTCGAAGAATGAAGAAGAACATAAAGAGCATTTGCGTTTGGTACTTGAGAAGCTCAGAGAACATCAGCTATACGCCAAGTTCAGCAAGTGTGAGTTTTGGTTGAAGGAAGTTGGATTCCTTGGACATGTTATATCCGGAGAAGGAATAGCAGCAGACCCCACCAAAGTTGTCACTGTAATAAATTGGGAGTCGCCCATGTCAGTTGGAGAGATTCGGAGTTTTATTGGACTCGCAGGATACTACCGGAGGTTCATTGAGAATTTCTCGAAGATTGCAAGGCCTATGATGGAGTTGTTAAGGAAGGACACCAAGTTCAAATGGACCGAGGAATGTGAGGCCAGTTTTCAGGAGTTAAAGAAACGCTTGGTTACATCGCCAGTGTTGATTCTGCCAGATCAACGCAAGGATTATGAAGTATATTGCGACGCTTCTCGTCGAGGACTTGGAGCCGTGCTTATGCAGGAGGGAAGAGTTGTTTCATATGCCTCACGACAACTTAAACCCCATGAGTTGAAGTATGCTACGCATGATTTGGAGTTAGCAGCCGTAGTGCATGCGTTGAAGACTTGGAGACATTTTCTCATCGGAAACCATTATGAGGTATACACGGATCACAAGAGTTTGAAGTATATCTTCACACAGAAGCAGTTGAATCTCAGGCAGAGGAGATGGTTGGAGCTCATTAAGGATTATGATATGAGATTGCATTATCATCCCGGAAAGGCTAACGTAGTAGCCGATGTGTTGAGCCGCAAAAGTCATGTCAATACACTCATGACCGGAGGATTACCCAAGGAGTTAGCAGATGACCTACGCGAGCTGTGTTTGGAGATAGTTCCGAGAGGCTATATAGTAGCATTGGAGATTCAGTCTACTTTGATGGATAAGATCAGAGAAGCTCAGAAGACGGACAAGGAGATTGCTAAGATAAAAGAAAGGATGAGCAAAGGAAAGGCTAAAGGATTTTGTGAGGATGAGCACGATACCTTATGGTTTGAGGACCGCGTATATGTGCCAAATGATCAGGAGATCAGGAAGTTGATTCTGCAAGAGGCCCATGATTCGCCATATTCGATTCACCCAGAAAATACCAAGATGCATCTGGATTTGAAGGATAGTTTCTGGTGGACCGGAATGAAGAAAGATATTGCAGAGTATGTAGCCATTTGTGATGTATGTCAAAGAGTGAAGGCAGAACATCAGAAGCTAGCAGGATTGCTACAGCCATTGCCTATACCCAAATGGAAGTGAGATAAACTAGGCATGGACTTTATCACGGGATTACCCAGGACTCGTTCAGGCTATGACTCGATATGGGTTGTAGTCGATCGTTTGACGAAGGTAGCTCATTTCATCCTAGTGAAGACCACTTACACCAGTGCTAAGTTGGCAAAGATATACATGACCAGGATCGTATGTCTGCATGGAGTTCCGAGGACCATTGTATCAGATAGAGGAACCCAGTTTACCTCAAAGTTTTGGAATCAGTTACATGAAACTTTGGGAGCCAGGCTAGAGTTCAGTACAGCTTTTCACCCGCAGACAGATGGACAGACTGAGAGAGTCAATCATATTTTGGAGGACATGTTGAGACCTTGTGCGCTAGATTATGGATCTAGTTGGGACGAAAATTTACCGTATGCAGAGTTCTCTTACAACAACAGCTATCAAGCCAGTTTGAAGATGGCCCCTTTCAAAGCATTGTACGGAAGGAGGTGCAGAACACCGTTGTTGTGGGATGAAGTTGGAGACCGACAGTTGTTTGGACCAGATTTGATTAAAGAGTCTGAAGAGAAGGTTAAGCTGATTCGCGATAGACTCAAGGTAGCCCAGTCCAGGCAGAAGAGTTATGCGGATTCTAAACGTAAGGAGACAATTTACGAAGTTGGAGACAGAGTATATCTTCGTGTATCCCCACTTCAAGGAGTGAAGCGCTTTGGAGTTAAGGGAAAGTTAGCACCATGTTTTGTGGGACCATACAAAGTTTTGGAACGTATGGGAGAAGTTGCTTACAAGTTGGAATTGCCCGAAGGATTGTCACGAGTTCACGATGTGTTCCACGTTTCTCAGTTGAAGAAGTGCCACGCAGAGATGGCTGATATTCCTCTGAGAGATACACGGCCTCTGGAAGCGATACAGTTGGATAGCGATTTGACCTACAAGGAGAAACCTGTCAAGATACTCGAGTTTGCCAGCCGAGTTACACGCAGCAAGGTTATCAAGTTCTGCAAAGTTCAGTGGAGCCACCATACCGAAGATGAAGCCACCTGGGAACGAGAGGAAGACCTACGGAAGGATCACTCTCACCTATTTTCTAACCAACCCGAATCTCGAGGGCGAAATTCATCTTAAGGGGGGTAGGTTTGTAACATCCCAAATTTTCAATTTGGAATGTTATACATTAGATCATCATTGCATATCATATTTTATTTCATTTTGGTTTGATCCTAGAAATTCTGCGCAACTCAAGGACCCACAGAGAGAGTTGGGAATTTCATTATTTTCATATTTGAGTTTTTCTCAAATTTTGAAAATAGGACCATTTGATTTTAATTAATTTCTCTTGAATATTTATTTTATAAAAATAAAATATAGAGGATAAAATGACTTTCTCAAAATAAAGAAATATTGGAGATTTAATATTAAAATCAAATAAAAATTTTATTCGGAGTTTTATTGCTATTTTATTTGAATTAAGAAAATATGTGTTTTTCAAAATTACATTAGAGTACCAAATAAATGCTCATCTTGTACGATAGATTTTTTGAGGACGGGGAAAATTTATTTCAAGATTTTTGGAGTCCATTTAGTATTTCTTTTCTTTATTTTTCTGCACGGAATAATTTATAAAAAAAAGAGGAAACCGACTTCGGGCCGTACCTGAGGCGGGACTTCGCCCGGGGGGCTTTATAAGCCGCG